>NW_028277035.1:72538500-72839300 GCF_059951505.1 Python bivittatus
ACTTTGGTATGAACATTCCATGCCACACATATGTAAATCATCTGCTGGAGTGGTTCAGCATATACACATAGCCCCGCTACTCTATGAAAGTTTACATTAATGCCTATTTTTGTTCTAGTATGACACTCTGACCTTTCCCTTACTCTCTGTGCTAGTTATCACATCGCAGTTGATATCCGACACTTGTGAATTTGACACCATTTGTGCAGTGAAAATTCTCATTGCTTTCCTTAATCTAATCAAAGTGATTCTGAGGGATACCTCAGTTCTCTGCAGTAGATTGGGGGGGGGGGGGGGGGAAGAAAGACTGCAGAGAGGAAAAGAAATCTATTTGATTCACATAGATAGACATGATTGGATGCAAACTAATGTCTACAGAAACAATTGTGACAACATGGTTACCACATCTTCATCTCAAAACAGAGAAACAATAGGTTTAATCCAATTCCCTATTTAGTATGAGTTAGAAAATATATTTTGCACAGTGGAAACAGTTTAGGATGAGATAGACAGGAATATAGTGGATTAATTGTAAATGTGCATACATGTATTAGTGAATACCATCTTGATGCATGAAGACTGGAAAATAAGAATCTGGTAACTCTAAAACTATTTGTGCACTTCTGGCTGCTATTTCTTTCTGTGACAAGAAGGGAAGCAGTCAAGCAGCAGTTATGTTAACTATCTACAGCAGGGTTCCTCAACCTTGGCAACTTTAAGATGGGTGGACTTCAACTCTTGCTGGCTGGGGAATTCTGGGAGTTGAAGTCCCCCCGTCTTAAAGTTACCAAGGTTGAGGAACCCTGATCTACAGTATAGATGAGAACATTTCTACCCAGCTATCAACTACATTACACAATAGTCACCACATTGAACAAGCACCATATTCATAATATAAACAGAAAGTTCACTAAATAGACATGTGAATATTTTCTTTTCTAAATTTTCTTTTGGCTTTATCATTCATTATAGTAAACTCTGTAGATCTCACTGTCTTTGAAAAATAAATACATGGACAGACATTTTAAGTACTCTGAGGGGGGAAAAAATGTCTCCAGGAAACTGACAAGCTCTCAATTTCATTTTCTTCTATTTAATTCATTTTACCAACTGTGAATCCTGTTTGATTCCACTGTTTATAAATTATCACAAAAAAAAACTTTGCAAAGCTATTCATAAATAAGGAAACAAAACTTCCAGAACACGGTCACACAGCCCGGAAGACCCACACCAACCATCGTATTCTGGCCATGAAAGCCTTCGACAATACTATTCATAAATATTTTCAGGCATACTACTAATGTATGCATTTATATCACTTTTTGTGATCTGTTTTCCATCAGAAACTGCCTTTTTATCAATATTTCCTTTAACATACAACTTTGAGCTGTTAACTGAAACATAAACTTTTAGATATTATGGTTTTCAGTAAGTGTGAATTCAGCATATTCTGCTAACATTTCTGATGGACCAAATTTTATACCCACCCCTATGAGTTCTAGGTATATAAAAGATAGCTGCACTCCTATTTTTTTCTTCACAGTAATATGTAATTTGAATTAATAGGGTTTAATTTTGAATATATTTAGAATTAGAGTTTGCTTTTAATGCCTTTGTGACCCAGGATTTTATGTTCATTACAAAATGTCTCCTTAGCAGTGATCCATTAGAAATCAGCAATGAAAATCCTTTAACAAGGGGGAAAAGAAAAAAAACCTGTAAAATGAACACATTAAAAATTCATACTCAACTGAGAGCTTTTGCTACTGTTCACTTTAATAGAAGAGTTGGTGTTTGATGTGATAATTTAAGCACTATGGAAAAATATAAAGTTTTAATTAATGGTAGAATACATTTTGTGACCTTAGTTTTAGAAATATGAATGAGCAAAGGGTCCCTTACTCACTTGTGTTTATTGTCCAATAATATAATCAGAAAAGTATCCTTTGTGTACAGAATCATATTCTATGTTGTATCCATGTTAGCAGATTAGATTTCTTGGTAGTTACTAAAAGCTTATGAACATGGCTAATAATTATTTAAAAAGGCAGACTGCAATTAGTGCAACCATATTTGAAGTATATATATGCAGAAATTAAACTTCCAATTATATTCATAATTTTTAACAAGGGATTCCAAAAATAATATTGCAATTAACTTTATGAATGTAACCATTTAAATATAAATCTGAATTTTTCAGAAGTACTTGATTGGACTACCAGAAAATGCTCTACATGGAGACAACCCAGAAACTGGAAGATTATAACAAGACGGCCCCACAGATAGAAAGACACCTATGTTAAAGTCACTGCATTAGTTGCCAATAGGTTTTCAGACCCAATTCAAAGTGCTGGTGATTACCTTTAAAGCTCTAAAAAGCTCAGCACTGGGATACATCAGACAATGAAATCTGTCTGTCTAGTCAGATCATCTGGAGAGAGGCTATTGAAAGTTCCCTCCCCCCATCATGTCATGGGGCATAGGTGAGACAGCAGGCAGTCCCCACCTTATAAAATACTTTCCCACCAGAAGTATACTGAGCCCCCATCTTGTTTCAATTCCAGTAAGACAGGTTTATTTCAATGCATTCTTGGTCTCAGTTGATTGCCTGAGACCAATACTTATATTTTCCCCGCACTCAATCGTGACCAATTCTGCAGCGACTGCTTGGACGAGTCCCTGCAGTTTTCAAGGCAAGGTGTTTCGGAAGTGGTTTGCCAGAGCCTCCTTCCTAGAGCAGAGCCCAGCTGGCGAGCGCAGGAGGTGAGGTTTCTGTTGCTTCGCACCTTTTTTGGGTGTGCACGGCTTCCGCGCTACCGGCAACTAGTCCCGTCTCCTTTTTGCAAGGCGCCACCAGCATTTTTCCTCCCACCGGGGTGAGAGTCCCCATTTCTCTACTCACATAAGTTTTTGAGCTGCTGGGTTGGCAGGAGCTGGGGAGGAAGCAGGAGCTCACTCTGCTGCGCGGAGCTGGGCTCGAACCACTGAAGTGTCGACCATTTCTGGCCGGCAACTTTCAGCATATAGACATTGTTCTGATTTGCTTATTTATTATTAAGTTTTTGCTTTTCTTTTTGTTGATGTTGTATGATCAGGATAGAATATAAGTACTTTTGAATGAATGAATGAATGAATGAATGAATGAATGAATGAATGAATGAATGAAGACTCTGTAGCTGTCAGTTCCTATACAGCAGAGCTATGCAGTCTTCAGAGGGTGTGAGTGCATAAAGCAGCTTCCCTCTGCAATGTCTTAAAGTAACTGCATCTTTTCCTTTGGCAAAATACCTGAAAGCAGTGTGATTCCAGGAAAAGGTGTGGCTGCTTTGAGGTGTCACAGAAAGAACTGGGCATGGTCAGCCCCAAAGGTAAAGTCGATTGAACATAATTTAAATGCAATTTTTATTTGAAGTAAAGAAAATTAACTAAATTCAGTTAATATGGACTCTGCTCATGTATTTATGAATTTTGCCCTGAATTTTGGAAAAACTTTGCATCTGACTCAGTGGGGGCTTTGGTTGGGTATCTCCCATGTTATGGGAAGCCAACTGTTGGTATTGGAAGTAGTTTTCAGATGATTCTCCCAAGAACACTGGAATAACACTGTATTACATTATGATATGCAGAACCTTTAGACTGTGAAATGTTTTGATCTAGACACAGCCACTCTGGGTGGTCAAAGTGTGAAACAATAGATCTGTGTTTCAAGAGTTTTGTTCTGAGGTTGGAACAAAACACAGCATTTTATTCTGACCATGAAGCAAATGGCATCATTTCAGGAGTTCTGGCACTTCCAACCATGACGATTGGGCTCTTGTTTTGTGACTTGTGATTGTGTTCCTTTTTTCCAAATTTTACTCAGCCTGGCTAGTACACCAGCAGAGAAAAATCACGTTGCTAATGGTTTAGACTGGGTGGAGGGCTGGGAGAGCAGCCAGGCAGAAGAAGGCAGCTTTCAGACATGTGCCAGCCACTCAGCCTGCTGATAACTTACTGTAGTTTAGAAAAAATAATAAAATCAATCAGGCTTTGGTGTAAGGTGTTGGATGCACCATTCCTATTCACCAAATTATTTCCTTTACAGGAAGGGAGCAGCAGAATACAGGAAGGATCACCTGCCATCCCAATTTCTATCTTTATTCTCCTGCTGTTATGTTAGAAAAAAAAAGAAAAGATTAAGGCTGGAACAGCCAAAGGCCACTCCCTTTGGGGCTGTCCATGCTAATTAACCTGTATTGTTTCGGTAGCTCTGGAAAGTTCCACACCGTTTGGTATATAGATCATGTAAATTCTTGCCCAATGATCATTCTTCTCCCTGTTTTTAGAGCCACTTTGGTGTAGTGGTTAAGGCACCAGGTTAGAAAGACGGAGTTCTAGTCCCGCCTTAGGCACAAGGCCAGCTGGATGACCTTCGGCCAGTCATTCTCTCTCAGCCCTAGGAAGGAGGCAGTGGCCGACCACTTCTGAAATCTTGCCCCGAAAACTGCAAGGACTAGTCCAGGGAGTCTCCAAGAGTCAAGTCTGACTGGAAGGAACAAATATATATATATATATAATATCCCTGATTTTGCCTACCTTTTATCCTGTTTTTTCCAGTTAACAGTTTTTGAAGTTTATTGATCCTTAATAAGTAAAGTAGTAATAAGTAAACATCATATATTATGATATTTAATAAGTAAACATCATATATTATGTTTCATATGCATACACGTGTGTGTGTATTCTAGCTGATCTGAATGGTGTATGCACTTGTTTTGATTTGAATACAGGGACTGACTGGGAATGTGCTTGGTGGAAACTAACAGGAAATTACCGATAGTGATTTTCCAACATATAAGAATTAAAAGCAGGTAAATGGGTTGCACAAATGTTATTCTATCCTTGATCTGTGTGTGCTTTTGTCTGTATGTATATCTTTGTACAGCAGGAATCATTAATAGTTTTAGTCAGTGATGTCACAAAAGTAAATAAACAAACCCCACATGGTGCAGATATCATCAGATCATGATGAATTCTAGCAGAAGTGATACAATTATTCCCAGGAAGCACACAGTTAATTTGAAGAGCCCTAATCTTGTCTGAATTGACCACTTATAAACCTTGGTCACTGCTAATCCTACTATTTTCTTTTTCTTGAAGTTTTTAAATGCCATCACCTACAGTAAATAAACAGAACAGGCAAAGCTCCATATTGAGTGTTTTTGTAGCAAATAAAACTCCAACTTTTGAAGTTACTGTCTGCCTTGAAAACCTACATATACAGTGTTTTCAATGAAACCTCTAAATGGATATAATGGCCATATTCTATTTTGAATGTTTTGAAGTAAATAAGACCCTATTGATTGTTTTGTAAATGGTTTGGCCAATTAGTGCAAGAAAAAAATAACTTTTTAAAATTGTCCTGTGCCTTTTGAAGCCTAAAGACCTATTGGTGATGCAATAAATGCACACTAATGTAACCATAGTGAAAACAGAACAAAAAGCCATAGCCAGAAAACTGTAATTGAACAGAATGAGATAGAACTCTAGGCATGTATGGAGTGCATTCTGCAAAATAAATGTTTAACAATAGATAAAGAGAGGGAGTGCTGATTACATGCCAGGTGTGATGGACGGCATGAGCGAAGAGGATCTTGGAATGGAGCTTCAAGGTTACAGGGAGGGGGAGAGACATTCCAAGCATCTCCTCAGCCTCCAGCCGGAGTGTGTGAAAGTTAAGAGAAGGAGACTGGCCCCTCCCTAAGGGGCTCAGGGTTATAGTTGCTCTTGTTGAGGAATTAGAGTTAGTCTGGCACGATTCTGTCTAATAGGTGTAAGCTAGTAAAGTAACTGAACTGTTCCTGGATTTGTCTCACTGTGGTTCTTGGGCTGAACCTGACACCAGGGCACGTTCCAGTGCAGTTAATCTAGGCATGTGCAGAGAGTAAGATTCCAGTAGAAGAGAATATGTGTAGCTCGGGCTTGAACTGTGGAGTCCCTGGAGTTCTCTGAGCTTGGCTGTTTTCTTGCAAACATGTTATTACCTGGCTAGGTAGCACAGAAGATGTTACCTAGCCAGGTAACAAAACATTTGCACGAAAACAGCCAAGCTCAGAGAACTCCAAGGACTCCACAGTTCAACCCTGAGCTACACATATTCTCTTCTCTTCTACTTGTACCACATACGGGCGTCAAACGCTTCAGAAAGCACACAGATGGGAGAAATTTGCATGCAGGCAAACCTCCACCAAGGAACAACTATTCTTTCTATATGAATGCCTAAGACAGCATACCCTGCCTACAGTGTCAGATACAAACCTCCAATAAACTGCACAGCTGGATGAAAAAATAGTGCAACAAAGCGGCCATAAAATGATGCAACTAATTATCATGGATGTGCACCTCAGACTTAGCAAACCCCATTCCATTCTAGCACTGAAGATGTTACCTAGCTGGGTAATGAGACGTTTGCAAAAAAACAGCCAAGCTCAGAGAACTCCAAGGACTCCAGGGAGTAAGATTGGCAGACAGGTCATAAAATCAAGTTGGGATGGGGAAACATGCTACATCTGTTGCCTGATTTTCTTTTAAAGTAAGCGAGATGTCAATTGCCTACAGAAAAATTAGTAGGGAGATTTTTTTTTTTTTAAGAAATGAAAACTTTAAAAAAACAACATATTAATGTTTTCAGGCAGGGGCTGAGAGATATCTTGATTGAATATATTAGCATGCAGATTAGCTCTTGTGTTTGCCCTGTTATTTGTTGGTTGCACACTGAAAGTTTATTTCAGAATTTGAACAGCCCTCTCTTTTCTCTCTTAAGGGATTTTCTGGTAACTAATTCTAATCTAAGCTGATTTTTTTTTTCATTAGTTGAAAATAGAGAGGTGTTCTTATTGCTTTCTATCAGGATTTAACTGAACGTTTTCTAAATATTTTACCTCACGCAATGTTCCTATTATATGGGTAGTAGATAGTATTCGGCCTAACTGCCATCCCACTTATACTTGTAATCTTAAAATGAAAAGTAAGAAAGCAGCAGGTAGTCATGAATACGCATTATTTTCTGCAATCATAATACTCTAAATAGTTTGTGTTTTGTTACACTGAAACACTGAAACAGGTGTTTAAATTTCAATGCTTTGTTCAGAGGTTAAAACAAAACATGGTTTGGTTTCATGCACACCCTGAATTATTATGATGAAGATACAGGAATGATGCATGCATTCTGGGACACCCTCTATTCAGGGGCAATAAATATAATATGAACCATAGAGCATACCTTGGAATCTTGCATTAAGCATACCGTATTCATGGTAGACATGGAGTTTTCACGGTTGGTGCTAATTTGGAGAGTATTTCTTAAAAGTACAAAGTTAGCAATAAAAAACAATGGTGACATCAGTACTGCATGATGTCTGTCACATGTGCAGGTTCATACTAAAATAAATACCACTGGGTGTGTACAGCCAATATGGCATCGCATCAGAGTGCCATAGCACTGCCATCTGCAAGACAATTTCGACTGTCTTAAGGGGTACAGGAATTGGTTAGCAAAATGTATTTAGTATTTTTTAAGGATCACATCTCAGGATTTCCTACCCCTCACCACTTCCATAAAAATGGTCCAGAAAAAATGCGCTCTCAGTGGTTTGAAACACTAGAATGTTTTTTAAGAAGAAATGGTCTGAACAATTTTTTACCTGGGCTTGGTAGTTAGAGGCCTTTAAAAATATACTTTTACCTCCCAATGTTTGGTCTGGTCAGTAATCATATTTAATGACTGCAGAATTGTCCTAAAGCAGAAATAAGATCACTTCCCTGTCAACATAGATGAATTGTAATCAATGACCCAGTTGTCCTGTCATATACAAACAGATCTTCTTTCTGATAATATTTGAGCAATACAGGGTGCCTGAGATAGTGATACTGTTATACATTTTGTTTAACCTCTGAAATGGCAAAACACATGTCATCTGCTCCCTCTGGTTTTCCATTTTTATTTGGAATTTGGATACATGTTTAATACAATTACAGATGAAATTGTAGTAGGATCATTACCTCATCTTAGAAACTTTATTGGAGCTGCTACCTTTTCTCTTTAATAAGAGATATATCCTGGGGTTGCTCATTGCGATAGCAGTGCAACAAAAGCGACAGATGCAAACTTCATGCTGTTACAAGGAACAACACATTCTCAAATGTGTTGCACTTAAAGCTAAGGTTCTCTTGTGCTTTACCATAAATAAGTGAGCTCAGTACACAAATGTGCATCTTTGTGAAGATAAATCTCAACTTAGTTTGTCTGAAAGCATCAAAGCACAAGGCTGCAGTTGGTACTTTTATTTATATTCTGCAGAACAGACAGCAGGCGTATGGATCCATAAGTTCCCAAATTAAAAGTGAAGAAGAAAAATATTTTCTTCAAAGTGACAAGATGAGACACACTTGGCATCAATTTCAGTTTGACTGAAACAACACAAGAATCGCCAATAAGAAAATAAACCTCTTTCTTGAAATGAAGTCATGGGCAGACCATCTCTCAGTCCGTTCTACAGTATATCACTTAGCCTTTGCAGAACATTTCTTAATAAAATTAAGTTTACAGCTCAGATAATTAAGATCATGCCTGGTTAAACAGATGAGACAAAGAAGAAATCAAAACATAGCAGTGTGATGTGATTGTAAAATGAGCAAATGCAGTCTGAGCTTGTATCCAAAGAAATCTAATTTCTGTATCACAGGAGGTGTATGTAGTTCTAGGCATCAAGGATTCAGATAGCCTTGAATAGATGCAGACAAGGGCAACAAGGATGATGAGAATACTAGAAAGTAAGAGCTGCAAAGAGAAATTGAAGTAGCTGTGTATATTTCGTTTTGAGAAGAAAAGATTGAGAGGTGATATGATAACATTCCTCAAATACCCAAAAGGCTATCACTCAGAAGGAAGTCTCAACCTGTTAACCATCATTCTGGAGCAGTGTTTCTCAACCTTGACAACTTTAAGATGTGTGGACTTCAACTCCCAGAATTCCCCAGTCAGCATGTTAAAAAACAACAATTGTATGAACAGGTCACCAATGGAACTGATTATTCAGAAAAGAGAAGGCTTCTCTTCAGTAAATTGTGTTCAGGTAAAGGCTGGAAAGCCATCTGCTTGGGATGCTTTGATCTGGATTTCTGCCTATACACAGTAATGGACTGGACTTGGTAGGTTGGGGTGGCTCTTTTCAATTAGATGTTATTATAGAACAGTCAAGATAATCATAGCAGCACATTGCCACATTTAATTTTGCATAATTAAGATGTATAGTTGGTGAGCAAAATGAAAGCTATTTAACAAAACAGTGAAACTGAGGTCCCATTTCAGAAGGGTACAAGGGGGAATTGATTATTATGGGTGCAATTAGCAGGAAACAGAGGAGATGTTCTTGTCAGTGTCCACCCAGTGATGGGCAGAGGTTCCTGGGGGATAAATATAATAATGCAGCACACAACACAGTACACTGATAAGATAGATTTAGAAGAGAACTGTGCTTTTGACTAAATACCAATATTTGTACAATTTTTGATATTGCTAATATGTTTCCCAGCACCAATTTAACTAAGTGGTTTGACAGTGGGGCGGTGGTGTTGAATAATAGTTGGACTTCTAGTTACAATGTATTGCCACTTTGGCACAAAGAATCTGATTCGGTGCCAGTTTTGCAATCTTGAGGACATACCAGATATTAGATGAGTGGTAGATTCTGATTGGTTATCATGGGACCCAGGATGCAGTTCCATCTGACTGAGCAGGGTTCTGTTTATGTTTTGCTGAACAGGATAGAAAGTGAGCGTAGGACAAGAGGTTGGCTGGGGAAGAGAAACCTGATAAGCATGAAATGTCATTCAAACAACAGTTTTCTTGAACTGTCCAAGAAACTCCATGCAGACATTGTGGTTTTTTTTTCTAATTTGTTTATTTTGATATATGCCTGTTGGTGGACCCCATGCACATGTTCATTGGCACACAATGAATGTGTGCATAATCTAATGTGAACATAATCTAATTTCTGTACATTTGCATATTCTGTGTTAAGCTCTGAAAAGAAATGAGTAAGTGTGCCTGCCTGACTATCTGATGGAGGTCTTTAAATAGGAAACCTGCCTTTTCAACACCAGGCTAACTATATTACGTGACTAAAACTCATAATTATTAGCCAGTTCAAATTTCTTTAATTGGGTAAGAGTCCTAGACCTGAGTTAATCTCAAATTTTAATTGTGATTTTTTTGGACTATTATGACAGATAGTGGTGTCCTTTTTTCTTTTTAAGTTAAACTCTGCTGTAGTTATAATTTGACTCTATTTTTTCTTCTTGATCCCTAATTGGTCTTTTTTTGCGGGGTGAGAGACAGGTACTTCACTATAACTGTGTTATCTCCTGTCAAATAGTATAAAATGCAGCAAAGCTAAATTAGTCCTTTGACCTTCGTTTCTTGAAACTAATCCCATTAAGAGGTAATATACACAATTTGTGTTTCCACTTACAAGAAGGAAAATGAAGAGGATTGGAAGGACTTAAATAACATTTTCTTTGCTGGGGTAACTTTTCCAATTCCTCACCTAAAACATAAAAGACTTCTTTCCGGAAAATTACTTTCTGCTTATTTATTATTTTAATAAGCAGAATTTTGGTTTTGGTTTTTTCATCAAATGTGTTTCAAAGCAAATAGTTGTTGTTGGTTTTTTTCAATTTTTTTTTTTCCAGGGTCCTCAAAGCTTAGTGCCCCTAGCTATATTCATTTACAACTCTTTTCATCATATTGGTTGAGGAAAATGGAAATCACAGTTTTACACAAGCTGGAAGACTCCAAATTGCATAAGGGTATCCAAGAAAAAGTATAGATACAATAAAAATGGCATGAAAAAATGAGGGGAGGGGGGTGGGCAGAAACCAGAATTTTCAGATAATTGCTTTGGCAAAAACTATTGAAAAAAGGGCAGAGGGACAATTTTTTTTAAGTGTTTATTTTAAAGATTTTCATACCCTGACAAAATTGGGCCCATTTCTATACTTGTGGTTTATCGTGTCACCCAGACATCACTATAGTGATATAAGGCTCATCTACACTAGTGATAGGTTGCCACAGTGATGGCTGAGTTATGCTATAAGATGCTAAAAGTCATCTTTATCTATTGGCCTACTTATGCAATTCATTTTTTCTTCCTTTGGGTTTTCCTCCCTGGGTTAGGTGTCATATATGATTAATGAAATAAGGTTTAATGTCAAGGAAATGGCATTAAATTTTCAAAATCAAATTTAGTTTTAAGTATATGGCCCCAATATACAAATGAAGAGACAAAGCAATCTATAAAAAGTGCAGTCCTTTCATACTGGCTAGGTAGGTTTTTGGCAGCAACTTGACAACTTTGTCAGGCTTTGACACCTAGTATGTTGGCTTGGGAATAAAGGTATTACAAATATCCCACTTTGTGAGCTACGTGTCCCTCTAAACAAGCCTGAGGGGAGACAGCTGCTTTTGTGGAGCACTTTGTAGGAATTGCGGTTTGGTTGAAAAGTTTGTCATATTTAAACAAAGTGGCCAATATTTTTTTAATTATTTTTTTTCAAAAAGCCTTGTACCAGCTAGCTGCATTTCATGATCCCAGATGTACTTGGGTATAACCCTACACAGCACTGATTCATTCACACATGAATTTTACAACAAAAAATGAAGTTGGTAGCTCTAGAAGTCTTGCAATGCTGAGACCAGCCAGCTAATTTATGTTCCTCCAAAGGTAAAGAAAGAAATCAATGTAGATCAATGGCTATTAGCTTTGATGGCAATGGGATTGCCTCTGAAAGCTTTTGTTGGGAAACTAGTAGGCTTCCTTGTGCAGTTGGTTGGCCACTGTGACAACAAACTGCTGGACTAGATGAGTAGGACACTGCTTATGTTTTTATCTTTAAGTTTATGCTTACGTTCTTAAAAGAAGATCCATATAGCCACCTTACATACTGTAACTCAATGAGCATTGCACAGCCCATACAACTGTAATCTTCTAACAGAGGCTTTCTGGAAATGAGAAGATATCTATTGTGGAGTCCTTGGTGTTCTCTGTGCTTGGTTGTTTTCTTGCAAAGATTTTGTTACCTGGCTAGGCAACATCTTCAGTGCTAGAATGGAATGCGGTTTGCTCTTTGTTTATATATAGTGCATCTATGCCACTGTATATAAACAGAGAGCAAACCCCATCCCATTCTAGCACTGAAGATGTTACCTAGCTGGGTAATGAAACGTTTGCAAGAAAACAACCAAGCTCAGAGAACACCAAGGACTCTACAGTTCAACCCTGAGCTACACATGTTCTCTTCTATTGGAAGATATCTATAGCAAGGAAATATGTCACAAAGACATAATGCAAGTCTGTTAAATCTCATCCTGGAATCACCCCTACTACTGAATTCCAGGGTGTCTGGATATAACAGTTCCCCCAGTTGAAAAGATTCTACCACAGATAGATAATTACTGTATTTTTCCGACAATAAGACGCCCCCATGTACAAGACGACCCCCACTTTTCCAACCCAAAATTAAGAAATCAATATTTTAAAGATAGTGCAGAACACATTTTTATTTAGTAATTAGTTAACATTTACTTGATACACTCGGTGGGAGGAGGTCCAAACCATCTCTCTGCAGCTCTATTTCCAGGCTCTTTTGCATAACTAATTACATTCAAGCATGAGTGAAACTGCGATAGCTTGTCTCTGCAAACAGCCTTCCTCCAATTGGCTTGTTCAGCATCAGCTGACGTCAGTTACATCAGGCTCGTGACTGGAGGAAGTCTGTTTGGGAGACAAGCTATTTCACTCGTGATTGGAGGCTAGCAATAGGAGGAAGCCTCTCTGCAGAAACAAAGTATGGGCAGTGTTGCAACCGCGTGATTCTCGGCTGACTCCCTTGAATAAGACGCCCTTCAATTTTTAGGGGAAGGATTTTAGGAAAAAGTATCGTCTTATAGTTGGAAAAATACGGTAAGTTGTTGCCACTTGTGTTTGACTTGGGAGATGTTCATTTGCTTATTTTACATTTTGGGAGGAATCAACTTACAGGAGAACCCACTTCCCTAGGCCTAAGCTTTTAGACAAATGTATCCAGTTTTTCCCTTTAAACAAAATGACCAGCCTCAAGCAGTTTTAGAATGTGTGTTGCTAGCACAAATCGAACACCAGAGTTACAATGAAAAAAAGGGCTTTAATTTTAATAAAGGCAACCAAGTGAATTGTTGCAGAATAAAATAATTGATATAAGAGGTCTAACTACGTACAGGAGCTATCAATCAATAATCAGCACACAAAGAAATGAAAAAGAAACCAGAAAACTAAACAACTGAACAGAAAAGTATTGAAAAGAAGTAAAGCACTTGGCATTTCTGCCTATACTTTCCCCACCAACTTTATTCCATGGGCCCCACTTTTGCCTGGATTTGGGGCAGAAGCCTTCATTTATTGGCCCAGTCAGTAAATCTACTTCTCCATTTCCTGCCATTCTGAGAACATGCAGCTAATATCTGACTAGAAAAAGAAAAATTCCAGCTGTTTCTTTCTGGAAGAAGACTGGGGCTTTAGAGAGCTGTAGAAAACTTAAGAGTCACCAGCTAATCTGTACTGTCTACTCCATTAGAGAATCAATTTAGTTGGTGAACCCAGCTTGCACTGGCCATGGTTTTAGAAGAGGAGAAGTGGGCTGTAAAGAGAGTACCTCTCTTTTCATCACATGCTGCTATTGGGGGTGTTCTAGGCCCCCGTGTAGCATCACAGAGGGCTTGGAGGTGTTATTTTTCAGCGCTGGTGTTAGATTCATTGTTTGTTTTTAAGCTATTGCTGGGTTCAGTCTGACTATATTATCAGTATACCTGTTAAGTAATAAATGGAAAGTAACAGGAAAGTAGAAAATGGCCTGCCTCCTAAGAAGGAAGTCAACAAAGACACTGAGTACTGACTCGGCCCATTTTTCTTTCAAATGGGTAGCGCTACAGATTAGAAGGTGAAAGCTTGGACAGGTGTGTTCAGAGCTGTGCACATTGGATTTTAGCATTAAAGATTTACTAAAGAGAAGCTAGGCAAGATAGCTGGAAAACTTCCTTAAACTAGTTATGTTTATAATGAAGTCGATTTGAAAATACTTATTTAATGGTTACTGCCTTCACAGAAAATTACAGAACCTGTAGACTGCATGCCATAGTAACTGAGATGTACCAACTTTTTATGTTGTTTGATACCAACAGGATTTGGTGGCAATTGTATTTGTTCTTTGTTATTAAGTAAGGCTAATAATTGTGCATTATTTAAAAGCAGGTATCTGATGAGGAATTTTAATTTGATTAATCATATATGTTATACTTACCTGGAGTAATTATTTTGAAAGAACTCTTTATATACACAGGCATAAGAGTACCGATATTTCACACACTCTTAAGTGAAAAAATAATCAGCTTTACATAAAATGACCTTGGAAAATGTAAATGGTTGCAGTGTTAACATAAGCTTTGCATATTGAAATACCTTCTATAGTTAGGAAGTATGTGCAAAGGTGTGTGAACATATTGGTTATCAGAAAACTGATATCAGTTTTGTCAATGCTTAAATAAAAATACTTTGGTTGAAATTGAATCTTAAATATACAGCCTGAAAGCAACTAAACAGGTAAGCAATGTTTAAACCATATTGTTTCATGTCATTTGCACTGCTGCGTTTGAAATATTGACATGAACGTTACTATGTGTTTTATTACTACGTTTTCTATGATATTCATTTGCTTGTGAACTTTCTCTAAAGCTTTTTTTTTTTTTGCAGCATTTGCAGATGTTGTATAATATTTGTATATCCCGGAGTGGAGGTAGGAGATGAATGTTCATATTTTTTAACAATACATGTATGACTGCATATAGAGTTCTATAACATAATACATTGCTATATGTGTGGGGGGGGGCGGGGGAGGAAGCTGCATTGCAAAAGTATGCATTGTGAAAGTTAATTGCAATTTTGTTTGCATATCAGTTTGATAAGGGGAGGTTTGGAAAGTTTGTATTAGAATGTGAAATGAATGAATATGGATTTCATCTGTAAAACTTTGTACATTCATCTTTGATAAGGTCAAATCATGTGAAAATGCTAAATAAAATAATTTTTGTGACCATGAGTCAGCATTCAAATCCAATGCCCTATTTAGCCAAGTGTTTGAGAAATGCCTTTATTTTATTACCAATTTTTTTTTATTATTTTTTAAACAAAAGATGAAAATCCTTACTTTCCAAGGGCAAAACATTCCAGCTGAATGGATGTGCCTTTTGCTGCCTGCATAGTTTCTGGAAAACGCACTTCAATCTTTGGCTCATATTCCCCCATCACACCTGTTGAATACCAAAACAGCTTGCAATCCAGTTGCGCTTCAGACTTACTACAACAAAATAGCAGCATTAAAAAACAACAACAAAAAACGGTGGCTTTACTTGTTCCCATGGAAACTAATAAGTGTCTTTCCAGTGAAAGTGGGCCACTATGGAGAATTTCATCATTCTACAATGACTAATGTGAATTCCATAAATCAACTCACAACAGTGAGCTCCCCTTGACCTCTTGATCCAGATTATGAAATGAGGCCCAGCCTTGGTAATTGCCAGAAAGCACATTGCATTCTGTTCCAATTCATAAAATAAATACATAAATAAATGAATCTAGTTCTAAAGTCTTGCCAATCAGTCAGAATAGAAAAACCATTCAAAAAATATCCTGCCAAACATTAAGAGTTTAATTTCCCTGCCAAATGCTTTTCTGACTTAATTTTGAAGAAGCCAGAGTTGAATATACTGATTGATGTTTATAGGAACTGAAGTGAAACCATTCTTATAATAAGCCTAACATAGAAACATGTTTGGAGAGCACAAGGTTGGGAGAAAGGTATTATGTAGCATGAATTCAAGCAGATATAGTCATAGTTATACAATAGACCATCAAGGGTAAAACAAAATTTTTAATGATCTTTAGCATGCTAAGCAACTTTAAGGGTACTATATTGAAATGGCTGCCATGAGGGCAAAGCCCTTCACAAAATTGGGCACAACCCAGTCAAATGTATTTAATGTCAATTTTAACTAATTAAATGATGTACAGTAATTCATAAAATGCAGGCATAGACCTTTAAATTAATTAGGTTCCTTCTCAACACCCATTCTGATTACAATTCTACTAATACATTTATTTCCTCCTTCCAGCTGTAAAATAAATTTATTACCTGTCCCCCATCTATTAGTAAATGTGTTTTCCTCAACTACAATAACTTACATTAAATTAAATTTACAAACTGATTCCCTAATCCAGCCTCTATCACCTTTACAATGAATTTTAGAATTGATTTTCCAATTGATGTCCACCCCAATCCCAGATAACTCTAAGACATTTGAAGGAGAAGTGGGTTATCCTAGTAAAAGGGGCCAATGAAAGCATGTCAGCAGGAATTTCTTCGCTGTTCTGGCCAAAGCATGAAAAAGAGACATACAGTCAGGCCTACACATCCCCAAACTTTCCCCTGTCCTCTAGCTAAGACAGGCATACACATAGTCCCAGTTCTCCTTCTCTGAGACACATCTGCTCTTCCCAGTGAAGGGGATGACAATCCCTTCATTTCTGTGGCTCTTGGCAGCAATAACACAGTATTTTATTTGTTGTGGCTTTGAGAAACAGGCCTCATGTTTTTGTCTCCCTGGCTATTCTAGTGAAAGAAAACAGAATTGCTTCATTTGCCCTGCCATTTTTATTCCCATACACTAGGAAGAAGGAAAACTCTGGCTTCCAACAAAGGCAGCCTCTTTGAGACTTTGCATGGAAGATATGAAGCCTATGGGCCTTGCTGGGGTTTAGTGAGGGACAGACCCACACATAGGGGGCTGGAAAAAGGCACTGTTGAGTGGGCCGTGCATAGGAACCTTTAGGAACTACACTGATGACTCTACTTACACAAATGATTTGGCCACTAGGGAGCAAATATTACAGACAAATACCATCTGTTGTTTCCTGAAGCAAATATCTACTGGGGGAAAGTAAATAATTGAGTGCTGGGCCTGGAGATGTTAATGTGAATATTATCCATCTAACAACATAATCTCTAATTTAAAGGATTCCACAATGTTTCTCACCTATATATCTCATTATGGATATAGCAACCATTCCAAGTTCTCTGTGTTATTTTATTTCTGTAGTATGAGTATGAAATGCTCTGCATTTTTGTTGCTATTTCATCAAAACATTTTGTGTACTCTGCTTAGGTCCATGGCTTGGAGGAAGCAATCTCATTTGTTAATGGATTTCTGAACTATGTATTTTCAATTGTGAACATTTAATTAAAAAGTTTCCTTCAGAAAAGAGCCTTCTTGCTTCAGCGCCTAAGCTGGATTAGATCTAGTTTGATGCATCTTACATCCAAACAACAAATGCCTGTCACATCTGAATTTGAAGATTCTTGAAATAATTCAGTGAATATGGGAATTAAGATTTGGTTTAGTCTACTCTTTTCCATTGCAATGAATTTGGGTTATGTGGCATGTTTTGTTTGCAGGACAGTTTAAACATGATAGAACAGAGTTTCAAGGCTTCTATCTAGGATACAGTTAAATGACCTAGTCTTTTGTTGGTGGCATTGACTGCCAGCCATTCAGAGCTATTTTAAACTGATGGTTTGGAGCCATTTCTACAAACATATCTACAGAATAGGGCCATATCCACAGAAATATCCCAATATCTACAAAAAATGGCTCCTGTCAATTGTACTTCTATAGGCACTCTGGGTGCCATCTCCAAGTAACATTAGATGGGGACCTATGAGAACAAGGACCTTTTTATTTGTGGGATCTCCCCCTTCTGAATGCCCTCCCTATAAGACAAGTATGGTGCTAATGTTGATCCTTTCATCTAAACTAAGACTTTCCTCTTCACCCAAAGTAGGTAGGTAGGTAGGTATGTAGGTACAGTTAGTTTTGATTTTAAGTGCCCATTATAGTAGGATCTCTCTCTCTCTCTCTTCCTATGTTGTTAATAAATGTGTTTCTATTTTGATGTTTTATTGTTTATTATTTTGATCACCTGTAAAGTACCCAGAGAACTCTGGCTATTGGGTTGAAATAGCAGTAGTAATGGCAACAACAACAATATTCCCCCTTCCCCCAGGATAGGGACTAGCAGTCTAACAGATCTGAGTTGGGATTCCCCTTGATGAGGCACATTGCATCATGGAGGCAACACAATTTTCCTTACCAAGGTAATGGGATTTACCTCAGGAGTCACCTGATATAACTTGAAGCCTTTACCAGTAGTTCTAATGGGTGGAGGAAGCTTCTGCCTATCTTATTAGAATTACTGGAGGGCATTGGAACTGCTGGAGGAAACATCAGAAGAGGGGAAGCAAGTAGGCAAAGCAGATACTCACATTTTGGAACAGGGAAATCAGTAGAGTGGTCCAGTCAAACCTCCATTAAACTGGATCACTTCACAGACTTACTCTTTAACAGAGGATTCCTAGCATATTCTCCCGACATATTTTCCAACTTATTTGGAAGAATAAATGGCACCATATAACTGAAGCCAGTTTTGAAGTGTGTTCATCTACCGTTCATAAATCTATAATGGGATATGAGAATGACCTTGGGAGACAGGAGGAAGATCTGCAGCCTAGACAACCATCATGTAAAAGGTGTCTCAGCTCACAGAAGGAAAGAGGGAGTGGAATGCATTTCAGAGGGGACCCTCCCTAATTTTCTGGAAAGTAAAAGTAAGGGAGGGGAGAAGCACCTTCAGACTTACAAGGTTCTATTACTGTAACCTTACAATAAAAGTAGTGTTAGTACTCATGGTTTGTGCTTCTTGTCTGGACTACCTTGAAAAGCTGACAATATCATCCTTTACACATTCACTCAATTCCTTCATTTTATCAACAAAAGTTAGAAATGAAGCAAAGACTCCAAGAATCCTTAAATTAAATGAGTAATGCAAATCTACCTACTTTCCTGCAGAGATTGGGTGCCATTTCAGAATAAATGTAATAAATTAGGATTATATTAAAACAAAACAACAAAAACAAAAACGTACCATCACTACGAAGCACAAGTGGCGTGGGTGGCCCCTGCACACTTCGTTTTATTTCTTTGTTTGATACAACACAAGTGTAGATGCCCACATCAGAAGCTTCCACTTTGGCAATATATAAATTTCCTGTCTCTTGCGAGACAAACCGACGATCATCTTCCTGAACATATAAGGGGCTATTGTTGAAAATCCAAGCGTATGATAAATCTGGAAAACATCAAATGCTTATTGCATATATTTTCCTAACAAAGTTGGGAAAGTTAGCATGTTTAGAACATCTTTTAATTAATTGTCTACATTTGCTTTGATTTTGATTAAATAAAACAGGATATATCAGTAAATATAGGACACAATGTTACAGTGTGTGTGTGTGTGTGTGTGTGTGTGTGTTTTAATGTAGACACCTCTTTCCATTTTTATCCTGGAGTGACTGCAGATACAATAGTGCTTACTTTAAATAATAATATACCAAATGCTATTATATAAAAGACAAAATCATTTTTAAAACATTTGCCTCTATGATGAGAAGCAATTGGAATGCACAAATAGATTCAGTACTGTTAAAGTATTAAATCACAGAGGTTATGATGATTTGGAATTCAACTTGTAACATTTCAGCCCTCACAGATCACAGCCCTCAATGTCAGCTTCAAAGCAATTCCTGCATAAATATTTTCAACCGTGGAGACTTTTCACCCTGGAGACTGCATGTGATCCAGGATAACAGGCTCAGTCCTATGCACCAATGTTGGGACTAGCCTGACAAAAGAGAAAAGGGAAGACCTCGTCTGTTCTTGCTTTTACTGTTTTCCTTCTTCAGTTCCTTATTTAGACAAGATTGTGGGATCATCACAATAATATGATAATATTAGACAGACATGCTTTCCAAAGTTCATTGATAATTATAAGTAAAAACTACTTTAGAATTAGGTTAAAGGAAATGCAAGCCTGTGTGATCCTAACACTATTAATTTATTTTAATTTTGTCTTCAGAGAGCCAGGAGTGATTTATTTTAATGATTCAAAGATAAAAGGTGACATCTGAAGATGGCAATCTTTCTCACTTTTGACTTGGCTGAAAAAAGTAGTAGAGGCTGAAAGCAAAGCAAACCCTTAAAACTCAACCAGTTTATTTATTTATTTGATTGATTGATTTCTATCCTGTATTTTCTCTAGCAACTCAAGAAAGCATACATAGCTGTCATTCCTCCAATTTTCCTATAAATACAATCCTGTATTGAGTGATAATAACTCAACTGGCCGAAGTCACCCACTGACTTTCCATGTTTAGGGTGGAATAGGCCCATTTCTGGATAGCTCATTGCCTACACAACCATCATAACTTCGCACAGTCTTCCACTTCACAACCCATCCATACTTGATAGCTATTTTGTCAGGTTATTTTTAAACATAGGTTTAGCACTCTTCTGAAAAGCAGTAAACCCATGTTCAAACATACCCCAAGCAAGAGCTGACAAGCACAGAGATTGCACCAGGAAATGATATAAAGAACACCAGCTTTTTCTTTCTTATTTCACCTTATAGCCTCTCACAGCCACAGTTAGTCGGATGCTATTTGGGCTTACAGTCTTGATGGACATGGGAAGACCCTGATTTTACAAATGGACTCTCCCACTGACCAAGGAAGAATGGCTCTGGAGGTTAGTGTACAGTCTGGAGAGCAGGGGGGTGGCATATCTGCAGCAGCCTACAGTGGTCAGTAGGTGCTGGCTGACCCCAGCCCTGTGGGATCCTATTAGTGTAATATTGACCAAAGCTCATGAAGGTCATCAGATTGCATTCACAAAAAAATTGTTGTGGCTTGTTGCCTGCTTAAAAAGAAAAGTCCATTTTAGAGCCAAAATTGATGCTAAGCTTCCTCAAATATAGGTTGGGGATTAGTTGAGGCTATGAGGTGAAACAGGAAAAAAAAAGCTGGTTATTCTTTATGTCATTTCATGGTGCAATCCCCCTCTATGCTTGCCAGCTGTTGCTTGGGGCATGTTTGAACATGGGTTTACTGCTTTTCAGAAGAACTAGTTTGATGTAGTGCTTAAAGGCGCTGGACTGGAAGCTGATAGGGCCATGAGTACCATTCCTGTCTTAGGCACAAAATCCATCTGGGTGACTTTGGGGCAGTCACTCCCTATTAGCCCTAGGAAGAAAGCAAGGGCAAAGCATTTCTGAAATTCTTGCAAAGAAAACTGCAGGGACTTCTTCATTTAGTTGCCAGGAGTCAAGAGTGACTGAAAGGCACACAAAAGCAAAAAATCCTGAATGTGTAGCGGGGGGAAGGGGAGGTAGACAGTTCGTGCTGTGTAAGTGGGGAGAAGTACCAAGTATGTTTTCCAAGTTAATCAGAAAAAGCTTTGGCAGGGGGAGAGGAGGTGAAGACTCTGCAGAAAATAGCATACATGGTTAATACATAAGGCCAGCATGACTAAAACTCTTGTATTGGCTAAAGCTTCTAATTTCCCCCTTGGATTTGTCCCCCTGATTTTAACTGATGATTTTATTTTGTCCTGGAGTAGGACTTTGCATGAGAAATTGAAATGCTACCATTTCTCACCTGATGCAACTCTGATGATTAGAAAGGAGTACATCTTGGCAGCCCTTAAAAACAGCATGCCCTGGATTAGCAAAGCTGATTAGATCTGACTGCTCTATCTAAATATGGGTTCATGGGTAGTTTTTTGAAGCCAGGGTGATACTTAAGCAAATGTACAGTTTCTAAATTCAGAAGAGTTCTAACTTTGACAAGATTTAATGCCTTTCCAACAGCTGCTCTTACAGGAAAATTTCAGGATTTTCGATTCAAACAAAAACTTTGTCTCTGTGGTGAAGAAATTAGTGAAACATTAAGATGTATTTTGTTATATTGTCCTTATTACAAAGATGTCCAGCCGCAGATAATAATTCTCCATCTCAGATTTCCAGGCCACCTGTATTCATTCTATTTACAATAATTATTGTCTAACTAACCTGATTTTATTTCCTGAATGTGGCTAAGTTTTGCTGTACCATGTGTAAATATGTAACGCATTGATCACGTCAGTTTCATAATTAATTTTATTACTATTTTATTTACTTTCTCAGAAATTGTCATCTTTTTTAAAAAAATTGGTCAATGACCATAATAAACCTTATTTATTAATTGATTCATTAATACTGCAAAAAACTCCAAAACAGCCTCCAAAACATGTTACCTTCAAAATTGTTACCTTTAAAATAAGAAAATGTGTGATTAAGGGGTCACATAGTGGGTTCACTGTCTAAACTGATTTCTCTTTCTCTTTCTCTTTCAGTCACTTGGTAGCTCTATCCAAACATTCAGTAAAAATAAGTTATCATCTTTTGCCCTTCCCCACTGCTTAGTCAGTAGAAACTATATTGGTATAAAATGGACTGTCCCCACCGCTGATCCTATCCTTCCTCTATTACCTTTGTTTCAGGTCACTGCAGTCACCTAATTTCCCTCTAAAGTGATGGGCAAAAAAGCCCAACAGATTTTAGGTGCCTTGAGGCTGCCCTTGGATGATGTCGGAATATGGGGAAAACTTACTTTAAAGCCAGTATAGCTAAGAATGACTTCAGTGTGTTTCAATTTGCTGGGGATAAGATGAAGGCATAGGAACACAGTAGAAAAGGAAACATTATCAGAGTAGGTGCAAGTAGGGAAAGGCCATACATGGGCAGCCCCAATAAACCTCACCACTCAGATGAAGTCCATGTCCACAGGACATTCACATATATGTAGAGTGGACATTTGCAGATAGAAAAGTATGTTCTGACTTCCACTCTGTCTCATCATGGTTGTTTGTACATGCAGGAACTAATGCATGTTCAATTATATGCCCAAAGCCAGTTTTTGTTAAATTAATAGATTTCCTGTGGATTCTGATATTGTCTGAGCAACGTTGTATGGTGTCAGGTACTCATACAGCTAATATGAGATACAAATAGGCTGTTTTGTTTTGTTTCCAAATCTATTTTTATATAGGCATTTTATGTAGATTTGCACTATGCTTTTTTCCTAAACATTATCAACGATGCCTTGAGTTCTGCCCCGCTGCTTACAGAATTAACATATTACCTCATTGGTGCTGTACCAGAAGGACATTAAACCAGCACTGATGGAAGTGAGCTACAAGAGTGGCCACAGACATCTATTTCATTCAGTGTTTCCTTTAGAATGGACCCATACACACACACACACACACACACACACGCATACATATTTGGATTATGCACTGACATGTTTTGAGGACCAACTAACCTTTATGCTAACTTTTTTTGTGGATCTCTCCCCTTCCCACCTGACATGGCTGTCTCCTTTAGGTGCTGGTACCTCATTTCCCTGCTGCTCTGATCTGTGTGACTGACTGCCCTTCTGTTTTGTGGTTTCTTCTCACCTTCTGTCACATTTTTCCTTCTTGTTGCCTGGAATTTGACAGCTGATGGTGGATCTCTCTCTATCATGCTCCAGCAGTGGCAAGAGTGGCATGGAAATTATTATTTTTTAAAATAAAGCGCAGTAAATCAGAAGTTTTGAAATCTAGCAGTTTAGCATCCCTTAATTAAATGTATAATTCATGAGTTTAGAACTTTCTGCCAACAGATTCATTTCCAAATGTTGCCTCCTTTCTTCACCCTGAAACTCCTTGCCATCCTCAATGCCATTTTACAAACATTATTTATGTTTTCAGTTGCAAAACCCATGGGATGATAATGACTCTCTAAACAGCAGTACTTTCTGAGGAACTTTATGCTGACTTCCTATAATATTATGTGACTATAATTAGAAACAGCAAGTCACTTGGGACCTATCAAAGATATTTTCCTTTTGAAAACCTTTCCCTCTCTCTCTAGAAAAGCTCGCATAATACAGTTAATACAGATTTAGCAATAGGAGGTTTGTGAAATCATAACTGCAGTATTTTGGCCGGGAGATGTGCCTAACATTCAAAGCATGGCTTCTCAAAAATGCAAGCAGTGAAGTAAGCAAACAAGCAGGGAGAGCAAACATGAATTTGGCAAGAGAATTAAAAAAGGCAGAAGAGATAGAAGAATCAAGAGGGAGAGAGACTGATGTTCACTGCTTATAATTGACTGCTAATGTCTGCCAATAGTTTCCTGAGTGATGTTGATAGGTTTCCTGAATGATTGCCCACTATATCTGATAGGAGCATTGCTCTTGCTGACCTAGTTGGGACAATTCAAGGGGGCCTATAAGGAATCCAGTTTCAAGAGAGCAAGTTCACAGGAACAAACAGGAGTTCAGCAGGGGAGGTCAAGAGGCAGGCACTTTTTCTTCTCTGCCTTCTTCTTTCAGTCCACACTAGTACTCACCCAGAGAGGCAGCTTCTGAGTGCTTGAGACCATAACAAGCAAACAAGGAAGATTTAGCTAGTGGACCTGGCAAAGAAAGCTCCAAGTAACATGGATAGTGAAGGAGGCTTCACTGTGACTTGCAAAGTGTATGAAGCTGAAGAGGACCCGAACTATACCTGCTGCAAGTTCAAACTTGTTTCCTTCTTGGGGAGAAAGTGAAGGGACTTGAAGAGAGAGTTGCTACACTGAAATTCATCAGGGAAGATGAAAAACAAGAACAGTTGAATCTTTCTAGGAAGCATAGAGAAGTGAAGAAAACACCAAAGAACAGGGGAGAAAAAGCCCTTTGGCAGAGGCAAACACATGGATGAATATCCCTTCACCCCATCAAAAACAAAACAAAACAAAAACCAAGAACAGGAAGCACTCAGTACCAGTGGAATTCAGGAACTGGTATCAGGTTTTTCCTCTAGAGGACAATCAACTGCTACCTGAATAAACCATGCCATTGAACTAGGTTTTTCAAACTGGGTTTGGCTAAACCTCAATGGTTTTTAAGAGACTAAGGTCAAAGGAAAAAAAAAAAGGTTCATCTGAATGTAGCCAATTTTCTATCACAAGAGTTTACTTCTTGATCTGAGATTCTGGGTTTTCTTTTTTAACTAGCAGGTTCCATAGCCTGAAAAAAAATGGAGAACCCCTGCCACATAACATTGTAGAAGATACTTGAGTTCCCATGAATCAAAGAAATCCAAGAGCCACTCAGAGAAAGAGGCATGTTGTTGTAGTGTGAGAGTTGTAATTAAGTGGCACCAAGGCTGCTGTATGCAGACCCAATATGACAATGTGGGAAGTGTGTTGTCTTCCAGAAACACTTATCTGAAGCATTTTATGTGACATAAAGGCTACCAAGACTATTCAAAACTATGGACAATTATCCTTTCCTCTTGATCCAAGTGAGGATTGACCAAATAACATATCCAACAATAACATGACCAAATGAGGCCTTGAAAGAATCTCTGGGGATTACAAGACATTAGAAAGGATAGTGAAGCAACTGGGACCATAGACAGCATTTTTTTTCATCAGTGCTTTCAGCTGAGGATTATTGCAGAAAAAGAGAAATCAGGATGTTGGTGGTCAAAAACTGTCACGCAAATGGCATTATTGTGAAGGATTTGGATTTTTGGTAGCCTATGCTACCTTCACAAAGGACTCTTAGGAAAAAATGCAATATTTATTTATTTGTTTGTTTGTTTGTTTGTTCGGCTTGTATGCCGCCCATCTCCCCCACGGGTGACTCTGGGCGGCTCACAATAAAAACGAAGAAATACAATTCTCTCCAAGATGGCTAAAAACTATAAATAATTTAAAAACATATTAAAATACCGTAAAAAACCTCCTCTAATTTTGGCCCTATAAAAATCTGTAAGATGCTGGGGGGGGGGAACCCATCATCCCACCAGCCATCTCCACAGGTGCGAGCCCTCCTCTGGCCCCCAGGCCTTCTGGCAAAGCCAGGATTTAATACCTTTCCTGAAGGCCATGAGGGAGGGGGCACACCAGATCTCAGGAGGCAGGATGTTCCATAGGGCGGGCGCTACAGCAGAAAAGGCTCTCTGCCTAGACCCCACCAATTGAAATTCCCTGACCGGTGGGGTCTGCAACCTGCCCCTTCTGCTGGACCGAGTGGGACGGGCTGAAGTGACCAGGGCAAGGCGGTTCCTCAGATAACCTGGTCCCGTGCCATGAAGGGCTTTAAAGGTGATAACCAACACCTTGAATTGGACCCGGAAACAAACTGGTAACCAATGCAGCACGCGCAACAGCGGTGTTATATGTGCCCTCCTAGGGGCATTAAGAACTGTCCGCGCCGCCGCATTCTGCACCAGCTGTAGCTTCCGGATACTCTTCAAGGGTAGCCCCATGTAAAGCGCATTACAGTAGTCCAACCCAGAGGTGACCAGGGCATGAGTGACCGTGCGGAGGTCCCCCTGATCCAGGAAGGGGCGCAACTGCCGCACGACACGAAGTCGTGCAAAGGCCCTCCTGGCCACGACTGCCACCTGCTCTTCGAACAGGAGTCGTGAGTCCAGGAGAACCCCCAAATTACGCACCGGGTCTGTCTGGGGTAGTGCAACCCCGTCAAGAACCAAAGATGACAAAGTCCTAGATCTTGAGGCTCCCCGTATCCACAGCCACTCCGTCTTACCAGGGTTCAGCTGAAGCCTGTTGTCCCCCATCCAGGCCCCCACAGCCTCCAGGCACCGCGAAAGGGTAGTCACAGCATCACTTAAGGCACCAGGGATGGAGATGTATAGTTGGGTACATACTGATGATATTTCATTCCATGGCGCCAGATGATCTCACCCAGCGGCTTCATGTAAATATTAAATAGGAGCGGTGAAAGCACTGACCCCTGTGGCACCCCACACAGTAGGGGCCGGGGGCTGGACTTCTCGCTCCCTATCAACACCGATTGGGTTCGGCCTTGGAGAAAGGAGCTGAACCAGCACAGCATTGTGCCACCCAACCCCAACTCCTGCAGCCGACCCAAAAGGATACCATGGTCGATGGTATCGAAAGCCGCCGAGAGGACAAGAAGAGCAAGGATGGATGCACTACCCCCATTCCGTTCTCGCCAGAGATCATCTAAAAGTGCGACCAATGCTGTTTCTGTCCCATAACCAGGCCTGAATCCTGACTGATAGGGGTCCAGATAATCCATTTCCTCCAGGATCCTCTGAAGCTGCCGCACGACCACCTTTTCTACCACCTTCCCTAAAAAGGGGAGATGGGAGACTGGACGAAAATTGTCCAGGAAGGTGGGGTCTAGCGATGGTTTCTTGAGGAGAGGGCGGACCAAAGCCTCTTTGAAAGGCTTCGGGGACACCCCCTCCTGCAAGGATGAATTAACCACCACCAGGACCCACCCTAGGGTCACCTCCTTGGTGGATCTAACCAACCAGGAGGGACACGGATCTAAATCACAGGTGGTCGCGCTGACAGCCCCGAGGACCCTGTCCACTTCCTCAGGGACAACAGGATCAAACCGCTCCCAGATAACTGGGCAAGAACGCTCCCCGGTCAACTCTTCTGGACCTACTCCACGCTTGGCTTCCAACTGAGAACGGATCTGAGCAATTTTATCTATCAGGTGTTCAGCAAATTCCTCTGCACAACCCTGCAAGTAGTCCCCCGCCCCGCCTTTTCCCAGGAGGGCCCGGGTGACCCTAAACAGGGCTGCAGGGCGACACTCTGAGGATGCAATAAGAGTGGAGAAATATTGACGTTTCGCCAACCTTACCGCCACTAGGTAGGCCTTAATAGCCACTCTAACCTGTGTTCAGTCTGATTCGTCCCGGGTTTTCCGCCAGCGGCGCTCTAGCCATCTCTTAGCCCTTTTCAGCTCCCTCAACTCCTCCGTGAACCACGGGGAGCGCCGGGAGTGATGGGCCAAGAGAGGACGCACAGGCGCGATCCTGTCCAAGGCCCCAGCCGCCTCCTTATTCCAGGCTGTGGCCAGAGCCTCTGCTGGGCCGTGCAGCAAGGCCTCAGGAACAACCCCCAGCTCCCTTTGGAACCCATCCGGGTCCATCAGTCGCCGGGGGCGGACCGTTCGAATAGGTCCCGCCTCCCTGCGGAGGGGGGCAGCATAGGAGAATCCTGCCGCCACCAGGGAGTGATCTGACCATGACAGGGGGGATAATGTAAAATCCCCCACCAGATCATGCTGCCACTGCTCCGACAAGAAAACCATGTCTGGAGTGTGACCACTGTCCCGAGTCAGGCCATCGATGACCTGGGATAGGCCCATGGCTGCCATGGTAGCTATGAACTCCCGAGCCACCTCTGAGGCCAACCCCAGGGATGCAGATTAAAGTCCCCCAAGACCATAAGTCTGGGGAACTCCACTGCCAACCCCGAGATGGCCTCCAGCAGTTCAGGCAGGGAGGCTGCTATGCAGCAGGGAGGCTGGTATACCAGCAGCACTCCCAACTGATCCCGTGTGCCCAACCTCAGGAACAGGGTCTCACATCCAGCAACTTGTGGAGCAGGGCCCCTGAAGGCCAATAGGGATTCCCTGATGACTACTGCCACTCCCCCTCCCCTCCCCTTTATATTTAAAGATAAAAATATATCTTTAAAAAAATGGGAAGCGTTTGACAAGTATCTTGTTAGTTTCATCAGGAGGGTATTAAACTAGGAGGAAAGGAGGAGGGAGCAAAAATTCAGAACTGAATAGGCATCCAAGGATTGAGGCCAAGAAAACACAAAAGGAGAGGCAGGAACCCAGGATGTGAAATCAGAGTATTGTAGGACACAGCACAGACACCAGTAGTATCTGAGTGCTCAAAATTCAGATGTTTTTGTACCAATGCACACAGTATGGAAAATGAACAGGGAGATCCTAATTCAGGAAGACAAATATGATGTGATAGGTATCCCTGAAATTTGGTGGGATAATACTCATGATTGGCATAAAACACCAGAAGGCTACAATTTATTGAAAAGAATAGACCCAGTACTTGGGTATAAATAAAAGGAGAGAGAAATAAAAGTGATGACCTTGTGGGAGTTAATAAAGACCACCTGGATGAAGTATTTCTGCATCAGATAGCAGTCTTTCAAAGAGGTATGCAATAATGATAATGAGGGGTTTCAATTATCCTACATCTTTGGTAATCTAACTTGCCAGAATCTAAGGTCCAACAAATCCTCGCCTTCTCTTGCTGACTTTATTTATCAGAAGGTGAAAGAAGAAATAAGGGGGTCTGTTATCCTGGACTTAATCCTCAACAATAGGGAGAAATTGGTTGAAGAAGTGAAGGTAATTGTCACTTTGGGAAAAGTGATTATATTGTCCTTGAATTTGTGATATCCAGAGGAGGATGGAGGAGTGTCAGAACTTCATACTGGACTTTAAAATAGAAGATTTTAATCAACTCTAAGGGAAACTAAGTTGGATCCAATGATTTCAAATCCGTAAGGAGATGTGTCCAGGAAGGATGGGAGTTCATAAGAAATTAGATATTGAAAACACAATTGGAAACAGTTCCCCAAGAAGGAAAAACAGAAGAAATCTAAAGAGGTCAGTGTGGATTACACATAGGACTCTCTAAAATATCAAAGAGAAAAGGGAATAAGTATAGGGCTGGAAAATAATTGAAGAATACAAGACAGTGTTTAAAAATTGTAGGAAATCTGACAAAAACTGCTGAACCTCAGAATGAGCTGAAGCATGCAAGAGATACTGAGAATAACAAAAATAGATTCTTTAGGAATGTTAAAAATAAAAGGAAAACCTAGTGTATTGTCCCTTGCAAGGAGAAAGTGGTAAAACAGTAATGTATAATAATGAGAAGGCAAAACATCTTAACTGCTATAATCCATCTGTTTTCTCTCAGAAGAGAAATAGAGCTCTGGCTATCATGGTTATGGCACTAGGAGCAGGAGGGAGCCTAGGATAGGCAAAGAGAAGGTAGGAGTGAATTTAGGTAATTTACATACATGAAATTTGCAGGCATGACAATTATATCCCAAGGTTTTGAAGGATCTAGTGGAGAAGACTGCATAACTGCTGTCAGAATGTCTAGAAGTCCAATGAGAATTCCAAAAGACTGGAACAGAGTAAATGTCATTTCCATCTTCAAAATACGGAAGAAGGAGAACATGGAAACTACAGAGCCATCAACTTGGTGTCTATACTCACAATGCCTTTAAACAGATTATCAAGCAAGTTATCAAGTGGACTTCCCAGAGTGCAGGAGAAGAAGCAGTGGGTAGAAACTACCAGGAAATACTGTAGGTTCAGGCTAGATATCAGGAGGAAGTTTCTGACTGGAAAAGCTGTCAGTGAAACAAATTGCAACATGACATGATGACTTCTTTGCTAGGGATCTTCAAACAGAAGTTGGATGGTCATTTGTCAGTGATAACACAAGGGATCTTGCACTGATCAAGACCTTGGATTAGGTCTTAGCTCTAAGATTCTAAAATTATAAGGACTCTTGCTTTAATAAGTGAAAGCAGAAACTGATACCAGCAAAGCTAACTGAATCAGTTCTTCTCACACATTGCTTTTCAGGAGTCTTCCCTCCCCTAACCTGTACTAGCTAGTTACCCTTTTCAAATACTCCAGTCAGAGCCAGTGACTTTGGGCTCTTCTGTATTACACAGTAATTTTCAGTTTATCTGTTCTGTTCAAGGTTGTTTTTCATGCTAATTTTGATCTCATCAGACCATTTAAAGATTTTTGAAAGTAGATTCTTCAGAACAGAATCTTTGGTTTTGGTTCCTTTTGGAGCATGAAGCTGGTTTATAGGTTTCTTCTGAAACTGACAGAGCACAGAGGTCTCCATAAATTTCCATAGGCATGAAACCCATTTTCCACTCTAAAACAACTCATAGAGGCAAAAAAGCAAAACAAACAAACCAGCAATCCTGTTCATATATTCACATGTGGGCTACCTATCCACTCATTTTTAGAGTATTTAGTTGGTTTATATCTGCATTTTGTGAAATTACAGGCAAAGTGGGATTTTGGGAGCTCTTGGCTTTTTCTTTTTTTGAATAATTGAAGCAAGGCTTGGAAATAGTCCATCTTTCTAGAGCCAAATGTGGAGGGGTTTAGCTGTCCCCATTTTGGAAGTCATATTCAAAATAACCCATGTTTGCCAAATGTATTGAATAATTCACCTTATTGTATGAAAAATTGGGAACTTTAATTCAGTATGAAAACAAAATGTTATATTAATTAGAAAGCATCAGCTATGCAGTACAGTTAAAATTATGAAAAATTGCTTGCAATGGAGCAGTAAAAGAAGATGGAAACAGAGATAATTTTTTTATCCATTATTTGATAATTGTATATTAGAAGCATAATCCATCATAGTGTAAGTACAGTGGGGATATGTACATAGATCATAATAGGCTGCCATAAAATTCTATTTTCCCTTTCTTATTCAGTGTATCCAAGGCCATGATAAGCTGCTGAAAGTCTCCACTGCAGTCTTGATTATTGTATCTGTATGCAGCTTGCTCTAACTAGTTGTATTAAGTTATCATTACTTGGCACAGTGGATAGGATGGGATCAGAAGGGAAAGAAAACAGCATTTTCTTATATCCTACCATAAATCAAGAACTGGAGAGAATTATATTGATTCTGTGCTTTCATAAGTACTTAGTTAAAATTTGCCTATTTCTTTATAAACAGGATGGAAAAAAGCAGTGCGGTATGCCTTCACAATATGGAAATGACCATACTTACTGAGTTTGGTTCAGAAAGATGAAAATGTTGTTCAGTTCATGTTTTAAAAATAATAATAATAATAATTTAAAAAAAAAAACCTTACTCACATTTACAAATTTCACCATAACCACACAGATGGAAGAGAATGGAAAGGACAGATCCAGCCATTGCTATCATAAATCATAGGAGGTATGTTCATGCACTAAATTAGATTTTGTCCCAAAAACTTATACACATAAAAATTCATAGGACTTTCTACACATCTGTTCTTTGTGCTGGCAAATACTGAAGAACATAATATAAAATGCCTCATATTACCTCCATAGTGTGGTGGAGGTACACAGAATAGAACAACTCCTTGTCCTTCTCTGACTGATACAGTGCTTCTTGCTTTAGTTTCAAAGTTTTCAAGATCTTGAGGAGAGAGAGAGAGAGACAGACAGAGAGAGAGAGAGAGAGAGAGAGAGGGAGGGAGGGAGGGAGGGAGGGAGGGAGAGAAAGAAGTGTTAGATGTATCCATTTTGGAACCACAAAGCCAGTGTTGTTGTCCATGCTAAGATGACTCCAGCCTAAGTATAAGAACGGTGTGCTGTAATATTTTTCATCTTTTGCTTCTTGAGTTTTACTTTCTGAAAAGTTATTGTCTATTTAGAGGTGGCTGAACTGGATGGCAACAAATTACAACCTCACATAAATACACTGTGTACTCTCATAAATATGTATGGAGATTAGAGCCATGAATTTAAACAACAGGAAAACACATTTTCTATGTTTTAAAAGCATTTGATTGCATCTCTTCCTCTGCCACTGGTTCTGAAAACTCAATGGATTTTTCCACCAGATGTTTATTCTATAAAATGGTCATTCTGTGTGCCTAGGTTAGATATGCTAGTGACTCCTGTGAAATCTACTGAGTTAGGCTATGCTAACATATCACACCTGTTTTATTCCAGAAATCTATAATACAGGCACAAGATTATTCAGTTCATTGCTAAATGATGTCCATAGGTCCCCAAATTAAATAAAATATTTTTAAATTAAATTTTAAAATAGCTGGAGAGATAAAAAAAATCTCAAGAGAGTTCAACCAATATTTTTGCAGAAGATTTCATAGCAGATCACATGGAACACCAAGAGTCAACAGATGATGGGTTAGAACGCATGAGAATTCAGGGATGAAATTACCAAAATCTCATGAGATTTGATAATCTTGGCAATTTTAATTTGTCCAAAAAAAAATAAATAAGTGGGAGTGGCATTTGGCCATTATGAGATCACATGATGGAACCTGGTACTGAAAAGTTTGTTATGCTTTATCCTATCTTCAGTTTAGTCAATCAGACTAAAGTAAGGAATTTTTTTTTTAATGTAAACCAAGTTCTATATATTCTTAACACAATATTAGCCACATTTAATTTAATGGAATTTGCTTCTAATGTCAGCCAAAAAATATACCAAGATTGCATTGGAAGCAGAAATATATTTTTTGTTAGTAAGTAAAGTTATTTATTTATTTAGTTAGTTAGTTAGCTAGCTAGTTTATTGGATTTATAAGCCAACTAATCACAAAAGTAACTCCAGGTAGCATATAAAAAAGTTTAAAACACATCATAAACAAATAAAAAAGCAACTATAATGACAAAACAATAAAATGGTACATCAAGGAAATACAAAAAGATCAAAATATCAAAATCTAATTGGGTTCATAAATCACCCTGCCCCCAAGCCTGCTGGAAAGGCCAAGGTTTTAGAGCTTTCCTAAAAACAGGATTGAGGCTATTCTTAATCTATGACTTAGAATTTATATGCATATTACAAAATATTGTGAAATGGAATGTATTCTGTTCATTTTTACATTTTTAAGTTATGATAAATTATAACTGAGTCTTCACTCACATCTCAGCTGCTATCTTAATAAGAAACTTGTCTTTACACATCACTGAAATGTTATAAAGTTCACATTCAAAATCTTGTTCTAACTCCACATGGTTCTCAACTTTAGTCTTAAAGTAATGATTGAGTTTTGAATATCTCAGAATACCAAGCAACAAAATGAAAAGAGGAGAAGAAAAAGATTGGCTGAAATTGTTAATCCTTTAACAATTTGATTTAATTTAATTTAATTTAATTTCAATTTAATCATTCTTTTAAAATTTAATATGTAGAGGAGATGGCATATGACTAATTTGGACTGTACTTGTGCAGATTTCAGAAGTCACTTAGGATATGTTTCTTTGTCTCAGAAATCCTATGGGTAGTTGTAGAGTCAACCTTGACTTTTGGTGACTCCATGAATACATCTATGCAGGGTTGTTTCGTTTTGGCAAAAGAATGATAGTAGTTTGCCATTTCCTTCTTCTGGGATATATTTTCAACTTCTTAATCTAGCTTATGTTCTTAGTATTCTCCGGTCATTTCCCACTGAAATACTAACCAGGTTTGATACTGCTTTAAAAGCCTGATAACTGACATTCCCCCGTGATGGCTTTCCTTCAGATTTCATTGAAGTGTGGGAAATCAGGGAAGTCTTTGAAAGGATTACCTTATGATTCTACACATACACCAAAGCTGTAAATGCAAGAACACCATACTCCATTAAATATTCCCACCTGCCAAAAAACCTAATTTGAAACAAAATCTTAAACAAATTCTTTTTCATCAAATTGAATGAAGACTGGTACAAAAGACAAAACAATTTCTTTGCCCAGCAATAGATCTAGGAGCAGCACTAGACCTAAATGCAATCTGAAAGCTGCCCAGTATCAAGCTGAACCTAATATCCACCCGTCTGTCTGTCTGTCCATCCATCCATCCATCCATCCATCCATCCATCCATCCATCCATCCATCCACCCAAATGTATATTGCTGCCTATCTGAAATACATAACTCTGGACAACAAACAATACATACAAAAACAATAAAAACCCATAACCCATGAAAAAATACAGTACAAGGATAAACAAACAAACAAACAAATAAATAAATAAATAAATAAAAAACCGAGGCTCTGCATAACAATTCTGTAAAACACACAAATTTATTGGGCTCCCTAACATCCTGTAGAGACTAAGGAAGTTGTCCTTAATGGAAATATGCAGCAACCATCTCTTAGACAAAAGGAGCTGAAACATTTTTTAAGTCAAGAAAAATGAGATAACATTTGGAAATGGCTCAGGCAGACACCTCCTTAATTCATTGAAGTATAAGAAGGAGGAGGAGAATAGCAATATTCTGTTACTATAGCGGTCTCAGCAAAAGTAGCTTTAGCCTAAGGTGGAGTGGATTTCCTGGTCTGGTCTGCCTAGTGGGGCTGACACATCTTGGCACACCCCTAAGATTTTGGGGAAATCCCAAAATTTAAAGGCCTTACAGAAGGTCTAGAGGGGCAGGCTCATGCTGTTCCATAGGGCATGCCTCCTTGGTTCTGGTAAATGGCAATGTTTCATAAAAGGGACCTGAAGCATGCCCTCCCTGTCAGATCTGGTGAAACAAGCAGATTGGAGATAGACAGTCTACAAGTAACCTAGACTTTAAACCATAAGTAACCATGAAGGGCTTTAAAGGTGATAACCAGCACTTGGAATTTTACCCAAAAACTTACTGGCAACCAATGCCACTGGTGCAGCAGTGGTATAACAGGACAAATGTTGAAGCACCCAAAACTGCGTGTGCCACCACAGTCTGCACCAGTTGAAGTTTCTGAGTGCTCTTCAAGGGCAGACCCATATAGAACCCATTGCAGTGTTACCTGGGAAGTGACTAAGGGATGAGTGACAGGGAGCAGAACCTCCTGGTCTGGAAGCTGGCACAAAAGACATACCTGTGCAAAGGAGTGTTGGATCAACCAATACACTACCTCAGTCACAAAAGTAATTCTAGGCAGCTAATCTAATTGTAGGCTACACAGTTCCACATTTCATCTAATGACAGCCGCTATTACTTCAATTATCACACCTTTTCTCCCCCCCCCTTGCTTTAGCATCTAATGTATTCAAAGTGTTCTGGAGATCTTAAAAAAAAAAAAGAAAAGAAAAACTTATTACTTGTGGCATTCTGATTAGCCACAGAATAGTATTCTTCTGTTCTGGATGCTGGCATTTTTTCTCACCGCTCAATATTTTTACTTTTGTGTTTTGCAGATGTTGGAAACAGGACATCCACAGGTGGGGGGGGTGTCAAAAATCAGGAGAGTGTGCACAACTGTGCAGTTGAAGCCCCCCTCTTTTTTACATGTGTGTGATGCATGGAACACATGTTAAAAAGGAATGAGATCTTGACTTTATAGTTGCATCCACCATCCTGACTTTTTTGATCTTACCAATACCCATGGTAGGAAAGATTATAGTGCCTAAAAAACCCTCCAGATTCAGAGATAAAGTGCCTTCGGATGTCAGTTGCTGGCTTCTGTGTGTGACTAGATATGCACAACATACTTGCCTAGGCTAAGTTGGGTCTGGTTAGTTTGGCTTCAGTGTGCTGCACAAACCCAGCCATTCTCTTGTATGAAGAAGACCATTACTTTAAGCCATAATAGGGCATTTGTTTGGGCATAGAATGCTATGTGAACAAAACTACTGGGTATTTTTAACTCAGGTGTGAAGTTCTGAATGTTGTTCAAACCTACCCTAGTTTAAGGAAGATGTATGTATGTATGTATGTATGTATGTATGTATGTATGTATGTATTTTCATTTTCATTTTCAAGATTTATAAGGCCTCCCGACTCAAACAATGTGACTCTGGGCAGTGTGTAGTACAAAAAACAAACAATAAATAAAAAGAAAAAAAGAGAAAAAACCCACCATATACTGAAGATCGGTACACTCTTTCTATCTGGGATGGTCTTCCTCTTCCACCGAGCGCGCAGCTTCGGGAGGGACGCACATGGAGTGGTGAGGGAGGAAGGGGACACCCGCCTAGCCAGCCAGATCAGCCGAATCAACCCTGGCAATCAATGGGGTGACAGATGTCGCAGCCAGATTGCCCTCACATCCATATACCAATAAATGCAAAATATAAATACAAAATATATTTTTTTTCAGAAACAACTGGTTAACTATGACTGGATCAGGAAGCTGTCCCAAAAGAACTTCTTAGCTGATAAGCAAGTTTCTTCTCTTATATTAATATTATCATTAGGTCCTTTTATCACCCCATGTGTATTTCTAGTGCATTTGTGCTAGAGCTAGGTATTTTGGGTACATGGATTGCTAATTAATCGGGAATAACATATTCCTGTATCCCTCCCTTTCACTTTGTTATGTTTAATTTTTAGGTGCTTCTTATTACCCCAGTCAATTTCAGAAAAATAATGTAGAAGTACATGATCATATACAAAGCTCACATTGATTCATATATGAATTAGTACTTTCTGTTACCTAATGCCTTAACTTAAGATGACATGAGCTAAATGAAGTCCTTTTTTTTTTTTTCCTTATCATCAGAAAGAACAAAGCAGAGGTCAGGTGTTCAACATGGACTGCATTTGCTAATAGGCATTTTAGGCACAGCAGCTTTATTTCACAGATGGCATATTCACCGTGTTTCCTGCAGAAACCTATGAATAAGTTATCACCTGACTTGCCTTAATTCTCCTTTTCCTCCCCCTGCCAGCATTTGTCTTCCTCTGTGAGCATGGGTGTCCCTCACACTGCATTTTGCTATCAGCTGCAATTTCCTTCCAATTTCCTTTCCATTGCCCCTTCCCCAGCACTCCTCATTCCTCATTGCTTTCTGACAAATAACTATCGGCACGCGGCAGCTAATCAGTCAAATCTGGAATGATACCAGGTTGACTGAGCAGAATCCTCAGGTGTACTTTTGATCCTTCTGAGAATGCCACGGAAGCAGCTGCATCCGGTAGCAAGTCATCACCAAATGCAGGAGCCATTCCCAGACCACAGCAAGCCCAAGATAAGCTCGTGGCAAGGAAAACATATGTTCCCTTGTGTTCACCAAATTAGATTATCTCAAGAACATTACTAATATATACTGAACCATATGGGGACATTTCCAGAGGATGCTGGGAAGCAAGCTGATAGAACAGGCAAGCGGTTCACTTGGCATTCATGCCTGCTCTTGAGATTTCACTCAGGACTTTCATGATAAGCATTGCTTTTCTTAAAGAACTATGGTGGCATTTCATGCAGAGACAGCTTATATTTTCATACTGCAGTTGATAAAGGACATGCTGAATGCCTATGACTCTTACTGGGTATGGTATCATCTTTCCTAGCTACTGAAAGGACCAATAAAGAAGCCAAGTCTGAATTTTCAGTATTGCAAGTATGGAGTCTCCAGTAGGCCATACTGCAGCTGCAGTGTTCTTGCATAACTTACCGCTTAGAACGAGCTACTACTCCTGAAGGCAAATAAGTAAAGTGAATGTGAATAAAAAATATAAATATGAATAAAAGGAAATGGCTGTCCCATCTCTAGAAGAGCCCAGTTTTCTTGGGCTTCACTGCATGGGATTGGGGAGATACATACTCTAGGAGAAACATAATACTGTATAATACCAAGATTTCTGTTAACATTCTTGTTTGGGATATCTAAGAGAGCAGATATGAAGAATTTGTATTTACTTATACACAGTTCTCAAGTTTTGCTATATACATATGACTATAGTACACAAAGCATGTTTGCATTTGCATTAAAATATGCATGCTGGTAAAACATGGCAATATGTGTATGCAATCTTAACCTGTATGTGTGTGTATGTGTATAAAATAAAGTGCATATGTTCCACATTCTCTAGTTACATATAGATATGTAACTCCCTCTCCCTCTCCCTCTCCCTCCCTCTCTCTCCTTCAAAGAACCTGAGCCTTTTCCTGGGATAACACAACTACGTGATCCTAGGAAAAGATTTGGCAGACAGGTGCTAGGTGAGCAGTCCTCTGCTCTCCCAAGCAAAAATTATGCACTCAGTTACAAAGCCCTGCTGAGCCCTACTAAAAAGATTCTTCTTGCTTAATTTAGATATTCTGAACAGCGAGTGGAATAACAGAAAATGGCAAGAGCAATGAAGTTAGAAAATGATAAACAATCTGCTCTAATCGCCTCGCAATGCACTTCCCAAAAAGATGTGCAAATCCACAGTGATTGCTGAGGTGTTTAGTTTAGGTGATGAAAAATTGTATCAGGAGAGCTGTACTAATGCAATGTACACAAACATTTGTCTCCTCTGTGTGCTCATGTGGTTCCAGAAGCATTAATGGGAATAACAAACTGACATACAATAGAGAATATATTTTCTACCTCCTCATTCTCTCCACCTCCCGTGGCCTCAATATTTAATGCCCACAATTAACATTAAACTGATGGCATTAGGAGTTTATCACTCAGCCTTCAATTAACTGGATTGCAGAGTGCTGAAATAATAAAACAGAACAATTCTAGGAAGGTTTGCAATAAAGAGATGTTATTGCAAAGGAACCTCTGCTTCCTAGGCCTCATTAGCTTGAGCCAGAAAGGGCAATAGTAAGGAGATAGTTAGGGTTTTCCTGCTGGTTTCCCTTCAGCTAAGTGAAATCACCATAGTCCTTCTCACTTGGCAGGGGCACACTAAAGGAACAGGGGTAGGGTTAATCCTGGATCTCTCAGTCCACCCCTGAGGTGAACTGGAGCAGCCCCTGGAACATCCTTCCCAACGGCTGGTCAAGCTCTCTCAGTGTCATCTTCAAAGATGGAGTTTTCCACTAACTGGGGATTCCCAAGGACTTCTTCTAGGGTTCAACTGCTATCCCATCAATAAGAGCCTTCTCTGCTAGTGGAATGGGAATTTATCAACATTCCCTAGCCTGTTGCTGCCAATTTGCAGCACTGCAGCCAACATTTTATCTTGCTGTAAACCACCCAGGGTCACTTCATGAGATGGGCGATGACAAATTTGATAAATAACTAAATTAAAAAAATATTTTCCCCTTTTTAACGTAGAAGGATATTAATGCTATGTAGAATTTTCGGGTTTAAGTTTAAGAAACCATGTTTTTCCTTGAGTCAAAGCCATTTCCTTTGATGTATAAAAATTAGCTTTTTCAGGGGCAGTGATGAAAGTAATCCAACAATAGGACTGTATTCTAAAGTCCTTGGTCAAAGCTAAGAAAGAAACAAACTTGGGTGGGAAAAGAGGAGATGCAACATATTTTACAAAAGACAAAGGGGTTCCTGCGACCATCAGCTATCTCAAGACACATAAATTTGCCACTTGAGGAATTTTATCTAAAGATGTCTGTCTTATCTCACTTTTAACAAAAACAAATGAAGCCTTTATTGCCATCAATGATTTGTTGCTTTTTCACACACCTATCATATATCGAATGTATGTAATCATTTGTTTCTGTACCCTATAAAAAGACTTGACCCACCTTAATAAACACTTTTTTGCTTCGCCTGAAATACTAGTGGTTCGTATTGTCAAGGAGCAAAACAGCCACTTTACAAAGGTATTGGGCATTTCTCTCTCAAATTCAGGGGCTAGGTTCTTTCCAGCTCCACACCAACTTGGGTACCTGAGTTTTTGGGGCAACATTTATTTCATGATATGTATTAGCGTACTTTTTCTTTCCTTAATGAAGGTTGGGGAACTTCAATTTTTTAACCTCCAAAGGTGTACTTGGTCATGTCAGAGTGGGTGGCTACAATTTCTTCTGTCTTTTTAGGGTGCTTGTAGATTTCAGGATGAATTTTAAGAATGTGAGATAGAAATACCCACTTTTCCCCTTAGTTTAGGAAAAAATCAGCCTTATTTTAGGATGTTTGGGGAGGGGTTAAGGCTTGAAATAGATGCCTTAAGTCTCCACAAGGCTGAAGACATCTATTTCTCTCTTAAAAATTTCCCGTCCCACCCTTCCAGCTGCAGGACGGTTCTTTCCCATCTGTCCTGTTGGTTTTGCATCTCCATGACTATGTCAAGTCAAATCAAAACTTTATTATGGTCATAGACCAGCATATCCATAACTATGCTTGTTATGTCTGCCAGAGAGAAGTGAACCTCACTGACAGCTGTTTCTTCCATTTCTCTGTCATTTGGATGTGGAAATATCAACCGCATGGAAGAAGGAAAGTGTTGCACCATTAACAGCTGGAAAAAACTCATGGGGGTCCTGCAGGGCAGCTCCCCTCCCCACCACACACAAGTGCTTACTTCCATCATGATACTCTGTTCTTCCAGGGGCTGTAAAACATCTTTTACAGTTCTATCTGTAGGAATATCAAGTGGTCAATATTCCTATGGGTAGAATGTTTTTATAAATCTGATTCAAAATGGCTATTCCAGTAGCAGAATCTTCTGGTTTGGATGGTGGGGGGAAACTTTACATATACAGAACTATGTTTTTCCAGCCCAGACTTTGAAGAGGAGAAGCAATTAATACCTAGTAGTAACCTGCAAAGCTTTCTGGAATGGAAGCTCCATATAAGGCAGGCTGTGGGGGTAGTAGCTTTTCTCCTGGCACCTGGAAGTGGGTATGCGGGTGAGCCCTTAGATAAACTGACAAGGAAATAGAAGAACTGAGAATATGTACTATTTACTAAAATGCAATTAGCAAGTAATGTTAATCAAGAATTAGCCTTATTTATAAATATTAGGTACCAATATTCTTACATATGGTTTTTCATCACACCTTACCTAATGGACTACTTGACTCCTCTTTTGGGTGTTTCCATCTGTCCTTTGCTTTTGAAGTGATCAGATTTGTTTTTTACTTATATTGTGAGATCAGACTCTCATAGGTGTGGCCAGGCATAAAACTCCTTGTTAACAGAAAGCACACTGGTGAGGATTTTCCCACACCTTCTCTAGTCAGGTAAGATATGCCCTTCCACTTGACCTCTATCTTTTTTCCAGGTAAGTTGGCATTGAAAGTCTGAAAGGCAAGTAGTGTGTCATGGAAAGTGCCCTTGTTACTAACTTTTAGAGGTTGTGATCCTTAACAGGTGTACCTGGAAAATGTCTAACCCTAACATCAGTTGGGCATATTCCTGGTTAATTTATGTTAGCAGTGTCAAGTGTGGGAACTTCAGCACAAATGCAAATTATAAACTAAATGGAGAGATTTACCATTTATTTTACTGATGACAGCCACCTTGTTCTATATGGCTGTGGGCAAAGGATCCATTAATCAGGCAGCCTAACTGCTGAGCATTGTTGAAGCAAGGAGCCAAGCCCTCCATTTCTAGCTTAGGAATGGAGCAATTCATCTTCAGAGCTCTGCTGGAAGCCATCATAGCTGACTGGCCCACAAGGTAGTTCAGTTCAGTTCAGCAGTGACCAGATTTGCCAGGTACTGGCTGCATCCATAAGAGAGTCTCAGTTGTTTTCTCCAATCTCTTGCCACTGTTATGGACAGTGTGTTTAAAGGAATATTAAAAAGAAGAAAATTTGTTCCTAATGAAAACCTTCCAAGTGATTAATAACCAGAAACCAAGAAGAGATACATATTTAATGTCAAATTTTAAGAAATATCAATTTAATAGCAATCAGTGCAACCAATATCGGAAATAGCACATTTGATTCTGGTATATAATTAGCAATCATTACGCCAGGAAGTCCTCCTTATGACTTGGTGAGACTTTCTTGGCAGGGGATGCCATAAACAGTGTGCCATAACCAAAGGGTCAGCATCTGCTTATACAAAGTGGTATGGATACTAGACCTTTGAATCCCAGAGTGTAAAATGGAACTGCAATTCTATCAGACAAAGTACTAGGTGCAACCCTAACATCTTCATGTCCTCAGAGTAATTCCAGAGTGAAGATGGCCACTTCTCAGTCCTGGGCTAGGCATTGTTTTTCTGCCACTGGGCCTGATAAGTTTGTGATAATAGTGAGGATTAAAGGCTTTAGGAGGAGTGGACAATAGGTACAAATCCCATATCATTTCAATGAATCAGAAAAAAGATACCTTTTATCCAAGTTTTAAAAAATTAAAAAATAAATCCAAGATTACTTTAGTTTTTGGGTCCCTAGCATAACTCAGTTCCTGAGCATGGTGGACCAAAAAAAAAAAAAAACCCAAGAAAAAAAGAAACCTACTTTGACACAGGATGCCATAAGTGTGTTTGCACATAGGATCTCAAATGAACATTTTCCCTTCGATGTTTTTGGTTTCTTAAATGGGCACAACCAGTTTAAGTGAAATGCAGCTGCCAGGGCCTTTTTAAGACTCTGAGAAGCCCTGTAATTTTTCCCTACTTTTTTTGTACTTTATAATAAATCAGCCTGGGTTCGTATGGAGAAATATTGAAATACTATAAATACTGACAGAATTCTTCGAATAATATTTTAACTTTAATTCTGATGACTTTAATAAAGAACATTGATCCATATGTTAATGTCAAATTCAAATCAGATGACTCTCCTCAGTGTGTGGGAGTCTCAGTGATTGCCCCTCCCCCTCATAAAGGTCCTGGGACCTGGCAACATGACTATGGTCATCACACTTTCATTTTATACTTTATGGAGTAGTGGGGGGGGGGGCTCTTCTCCAACAAAGAAGCCCTTGGTCACCAACAGCACTGATGCAAGTTCTTAAATGTATTGAAAAGTGAGTGTAAAGACACTATTGCCACTTCTATATTTCACTGGTTATAAAATCTGTCATCTGCAGCAGCAAATATGCATTATAAAATAAGTTTTGGCACAAACTTGCAATAGGGTGCACCAAGTAGAAATGCAGATCAAAAAGAAAAGAGATGGTTTTATAGATATCTTTTGGGCTACAATTCCCATAGTTCCTTTCCATTGATTACATCAGTTGGAGCTATTTGGAGCTGAAGTCCAGAATATCTTGAGGACCAAACTGCCTGCTGAGTAGGGCTCACTGTACCTGTTTTCCGCATAGCCACTTCTATCTCTAAGTTTACATTATGCATAATTGACTGGGTGAAAGGCAGGACAAAGATAAAAATAGCAATCATGACAGTTTTGTTTGAGCCAAACAATTCCACTTACTCGGAGAGGAATAATTGATAAATGCAATTAGTTACTTTAAGAATTGTCTTAACTTATTTAGAAGGGTTTGTTAGACAGCCTTGTCTTTCTAATACATGCTATGGGTAATTAGAGCAAGTTGAATGTATCACCTTGCATAATAACAAACAGTTATTCAGTATAAATGCAATTTCACACTTTTTTGAACTTCAGATTTTATTCTATAAATATTTTGTCATTCTAAATTTTTAATTATTATTCTTGTAATTATAGTCCATTACTGGATAATGCAAAAGTGAAAAGAAATAATTCTGCCAGCGAATTTTATCTTCTGGAAGGAGAAAAGAAGGAATTATCAGAGGACTTCTTCATGTTTCTTTGATTATGTTCTGGAATACTTTGCTTTTGCTATGTTATGACATGAATAATAACCCTGGATATGCTGGTTTGTACTACAATTTTTCATCGAAGCCTATGTAACAGAAAAGTATGAAACGTAGCAATTTTCTAAGAGTGCCTATCGTTAAAATTTGCATAAGCAGCTCACCATCTGTGTTCATGGGGCAGCCATTTATAATCTATGTTACCAGTGATGCTAATTATATACTGCACAAATGGTCCTTAATCAAGAGAGGAGCTCTCTGCTAACTGACACAGATGCAAACATACTCTATCTCACATACACACTCGTTTTCCAACAATCTCCAGTACATTTTATAGGGCATTACTTTTAAAAGGTACAAAGGTTTCATTCATTCATTCATTCATTCATTCATTCATTCATTCATTCATTCATTCATTCATCTAATTTTACCTGAGTATGTCCTGCCTAGACAGCTATTGTAGTGGTTAAAGTGTTGGACTGGTACTGGTTGTTGGACTGGACTGGTAATGGGGAGATCCAGGTTTAAGTCTAGTCTCAGACATAGAAGTTTACTGAATAATTTTGAGATGGGTGGCTATATAAATGTGATAAATAAACAAACAAACAAACAAATAAATAAATAAATTTTGGGCTGGTCACTCTTTTTTAGTCCAACCTGCCTCACAGGGTTTTTTGTGGGGAAAACTGGGAGGACACTAGGTATATCATTTGACTCCTGCTTGAAGGGTGAGGTGTACATCCAAGAAATAAATAAATAGCAATAAAAACAAAATGTAAGCCCATTAAACCAAACATTGTAGTGTTGTTACAATCTTCTTCTTCTTCTTCTTCTTCTTCTTCTTCTTCTTCTTCTTCTTCTTCTTCTTCTTCTTCTTCTTCTTCTTCTTCTTCTTCTTCTTCTTCTTCTTCTCTTGGCTGAAGAGAAAAGTCTTAACTGTTTGTCAGAAAATAAATGAGGGAGTGGAAGAGAAACCCTATAAGATTCCCAGAATCTTTAAGAGTGCCTTGCCTGCCTAGTGCAACACCTAGAGAAGGTCATGCGGAGAAAAGAAGTCCCCTAAATTATCACCCCTTAACTGATAAGTAAAGGGAATGCAACTGAATTTTATTATTTATTTTTGGTTTCCAAGGGCAGCAGCAGGCAGGCCTACTGATCTGATGATATCACTAGTGGACAGATGGCTGTAAATTTGTTCAGTTTGGAGGCCACTAAAGAGACATGAAGCTTGGAGGCCATGGATTGTGTTAAAGGTTAAAACTGATAGTTTGAATTGTTCTTAGAAATCAACTGGCAACCAGACAGGAGCAATATCTTTCATGTCTTTGGTGCATTTTGCACTCACTAAACTTTTCAGATGCTCTTCAAGAATAGTCCCACATAAAATACATTGCGAAAATAACCATGTCAGATTACAAGTGGATAATACGTATTAGTTATAAGCATTGGGGTTAAGAAGTCCAATTGATTTCAGTGAGACATAATACAGTTACTATATCTTTAGCCAAATCTCAACCATAATATCAGAAAAGCAATATGTTTCCAAGATAAAGTCTGAAGACAAGAATCCAGAAGTGGAATCATTTGCCTTTGCGTCAAAGAATGTGTGTATATGTATGTATGTGTGTGTGTATTCATATCTGCCTATATTAATGTGCAGTTGAAATGAGAAGTGCAGAACAAGGGTTCTTAAAACAGCTGTGTACTATGACATTCATTGTACTAGCAATTACTTTAATCACATTGAAGGAACCCAAAATAGTTATCTCTCTGAGACTCATGCATATTTGCATTTACTGCTTAAGCTGGTCCTATTTTATGCTCAAGATAGGGTGACTTTAAGCTGGCTTAAGAAAGGTATACAATCTGGACACAGACTATTACATCCTCCTACTGGAAAATTCCCCTGCTTCTGTGCCCTCCCTCCTATCTGTTCTAAAAGAGCATTTCTGTAGACAGGTGTTCTGGGCCACGTATATTTTTATATATACAGTGTGGGTGTGAGAGTGTGTGTCCATATTGTACAAACATGTCCATTGCGGCATAAGAAGCCTTTTTGTCCCCCTGATGCTTAAAATTGCTGATTGTGTCATCAATTATGTGTTCTGTGCTAGTTGTCTACTGTGTAATTGCTCTGAAAAGGCTATAATGAATATTGTATGGAATTCATTATAATTATAATGAATTAAAGATCAGTTTGTGAATTCATGCTTTGTGTGTAGAAGGTCCTAGGATTCTACACTGTCCTAAGGCTTGGAAAAGACCTTGTTCTGAGGCTCTAGAAAACTGCTTCTATGGAGTGAAGATAGTATTTTAATATCTAATTATTATCTAATAACATAATATAAACCACTAAGGAAAGTCTCTCTGAGTAAGAATAACAATTAAAAATAGTTTTAAGTGGACTATTCTACATGTGTTGGACTATAACCCCCAACAAGATGGTCGGAATTTGGAGGAGGTGAAATCAAATAAACCTAGATAAGTCCTTGTTTGGGGAAAATCCCACTTATAAATATCAGGATGCTTTTGTTTAATCATTTAATTTATCATGAGATATAGACCCCACCCAATTTTCCAATAATAAAAAGATAGCTATTACTCATTATTGATTTCTCCCCTCCTTCATTTTAGCTCTCAAATCTTTTGTGTGTTGTACCAAAAATAAAATGAAAAGCTCTAGTGGATATGGGGATATTACATTCAAGAATTTATTGGAATCTAGGACAATAAAGGGAACTTTACCACACAGCAAATAAAGAGACTGGTTTTAACCTTCAAAAATATTAAATTTTATCAATAAAAATCTAACTGCTTTGAGACTTATATATGTTTTTTTTTCTAACAATACCTAGAGAATACCTATTGCTTTTTTAAAGAGAACTTTCTTGAGACTATGTTATGCTTTTTATGGTAAGATATGTTTGATATAGGATAAATGTTCTATACATCACTAAAACCCTTATATATGATAGATGTTATATACTTTACTAAAGCCCCTTGAACTGAAGTAAAATGCTCGCAGTTCTTTTTAAATTCATAAATCTTGTGCTGCTTAACTACTTTAAATAACTGATCCCAGTATGGAATGTATATTAGGTGTTCCCTTGGGAGAATTAACAGTAGGGCAAAACTTTCTGCATTCCAAACCAGAGGTAAGGTTTCATCCAGGAATGAACTTTCATGTTTTTACAAATCAGGAATATTTGTGAAGCAGATACATTGTGGAAAGAATTCTTTTTGATTCCCAGATCTAAGATGTTTTTTAGCTTAAGGGTAGTGTTCATTGATGGTACATATATTTTTCATGTGTATCATCACAGGTTCAATCGAGACCACACATTGGACTTCAGAGGAGTTTCAGTGCAGTCCAGCCCCAAGCAGCCACAACTGAATACCATCAAGAGACACAGACATCTTCCAAATGTTGCCAATGTCTCTAATGCTCCTGCAATTCATGCTCCCTCAAACCCATTGGTCTTCTTTATAGTGGAAGGGAAGTCAATATCTATCTATCTATCTATCTATCTATCTATCTATCTATCTATCTATCTATCTATCTATCTATCTATTTAAGGACAACGCCTAAGCATGCCCCTCCCATATAGTGCCTTTTGGGACTTCAAAAAAAACATATTTTAGTAACTCAGAGAAACATTTGTTAAGGTCCCATGGCAGGAGAAACTATGGGAAGAGGAGCTCAAAATGAGTAGCAGTTCCTTAAGAAGCAATATTAAAAGCACACTTGCGAACAATTCCAGTCAGGAGAAAAAAAAAAAAAAAGGATAGAAAGAACTAAAAGCTTACAAAGCTCTACAAAAAGCTTAGCAAAGATGTGAATACAAAAAAGTGACACCTACAGGAAATAGAATTAGCTGATCATAATTCTATTACATAAGGATGAATGAATCCTTATGTAACCTTGAGGAAATCCTGGTGAACTTTTTGATAGTAAGAGCGGAGGCAAAACAGCCACCTGTCAGGGTGGCTTTAATTTGGATTCCAGGGGGTTGGACGCAGCGGCCTAAAGGGCACCTTCAAACTTTATGATTCCTCCACTCACCAAATAGAAAGGTGTAATTATCAGACAGCTCACGGGGAAGAGTTTCTCTGTGTTTCATTTTCCTAAAAAAATTGTATTCTCTGATCCAGTCTTCTGAACAGCTGTTTGATGGGCAGGGGGTGAATGTCTCTAAGCTTTTGATCCTGAAACCTTAATATTCTTGTAGGGCTAAATTACCTCTCATATTTTTCAGAAGAAGGCAGGAATAAATATACAGATGATGATGATGATGATGATGATGATGATGATGATGATGATGATGATGATAGCCACAAGACAATCGGCACCAGAAGAACGATGCAAAACTTAGGATAAATGGACATTTCTGACTTATTAAATGGGCAAGTTAAAAAGAATATTCTCTGTCATTATATCCCTAATTATATAAAACAAATTAAACAAACTTGAAAGAAAATTAAATGCAGGTAACATAATTAAAGCCATAAATACTTGGGCCATTCAGGTTATCTGATATTGTGCAGGTATAATTGATTGGCAACAAGTTGAATTAGACATACTTGATAGAAAAACAAGAAAATTAATGGCCGGGAATCATGCTTTCCACTGAAGGAGTGATGTTGACAGGGTCTACTTTGCCAGAAGTAAAGGTGGGGAGGTGCTGCAAGTAAAGAAAACCATGAAAGAAGAGAAACACATCTCAATTGACTGTATCAGGCACCGGATGGAATCACTGCTGGTGGAAGGTGGTAAAGAAAAACTACTAAAGACTACAACATCAAAATATTAAAAAAAAAAAAAAAAAAGGAAGCAATCGAAATCTAAATTGATGTCTGGAAATCTAAACCTCTTCCTGCTCAACATATCTGTGATAGTGAAGGGAAATCAGATTAATAAATGATTTTCAGGGAATTTCTTAAAAAAGAAACTGAAGGAACAATCAGGGCAGCTTAGGGACAGGCTATGCAAACAAACATCATCAAAGCCAGAATTGAATATATTTAAACTGATGGAATGTTCCAACTATGTCAGATCAAAGATGAAACTGTAGATCGCCTCATTAGTGGCTGTTGCACAATCACCCAAGCTTCATAAGCATCACTATAATAGAATTGCAAAAATTGTGCATTGCAATTTATATGAAAAGTTTGGCTTGGTTATTAACAAAATCTACTGGGACCATGCACCTGACAAGTGTTAGAAAATGAGGAGTTCAAAATCTTATGGGATTTTTTAGACACCTGAAACACAACATACCTGACATTACTAATATTGAAAAGAAAAAAACATGGTTCATAGATGTAGCAGGAGACGTGGAACTGATGAAAAACAAATGAACAAAGTAACAAAATATCAGGATTTACAAATTGAAGTTGAAAGAGTTAGAAGAAAAAGCCAGCTGTAATATCAATAGTAATTGGAGCTCTTGGGATCATACCAAAGAGATTCAACAAATATCTGGAAGTTTAAAATTGACTGGAATTTGCAAAAACCGCCTTACCTGGAACTTACTACTTGTTATAATGATATGTCCTAGGCTCTTGGTTAGAACCCAAATCATTGGAAAATATCCAGTCTAAAAACAGTGATATTTGTTGGATGAATAGATGATGATGATGATTCTACAATAGCATTTCTTTATTTTCATTTCTAAAATCCCTGAAATACATTCAGCTGTCTTGTTGGTTTTATTCAGTAAAACAATCTATACATTAGCATTCACAAGCTCGGCATCACTGAAATATATCATTTATTTGAAGGAAGCAGATCTTGCATCTTGGGCATCTTCCAACTATGATAAAGCAAGATGAGCTTGAAATATGTAGATAGCCTACTAGCATCCAGACCAGATGTATAAGAAGCCAGTTGGGAAGATACCTATAAATGCATTTTAGAAACTGATCTAACTGCATTTATTTTTCCAATTTTTATTGATAAGTACAAGTAAAAATTACAAGGCAGCGTGGCAGTTAACATTTGGAGATGTCTTGGTTAGAAAGAGTTGCTCTATGAGTAACATTTTAACTTACATCGAACACAAGTGAAAATAATTGCATTCATTAGGAAAGGCTGACAACAATTCACAGCTGCAGAGCAGCTTACTAGGGCAAATACTACCAGGTTTGCTGTTCTAAACATAGACTTTGTCGGAGCTTGGAAGCTAAATAGGGATGGACCTAGAAAGTACTTGATTAGGGGACTACCAAGGAATAGTACAGTTATTGGGGAAGTTTGACAGCATCATGGAAGAAGGCAATGCCAAATCACCTCTCAATTGTTTCTATGAAAACTACATGGACATATCCATGCTCCACTTGGAGTCAACTGTCTTTTCAAATGTCAGGGGAAAATGTGTAGATACTCTAGAACTCTTCCAAAGATAGTGGAACAATCAATCAATTCATGTTTTTATTGGAAGAATTTTTTTCTTCCAAAGGGAAAAAGCAGATGTGTGCATTTTTAAATGCAATCTCAAGACAATTCTGCACTGGTGCCTAAGCTGCTTGTTTCCTATGCTGTTCCCAGCTATTTTTTATACCAGTTTCAGAAATTCCAGTCTGGACTGTAGCAGGTTGGGAACTGGACTCTGTTGGTGGATTATCTGGACTGTGGCCACTGCAAGACTTGATTGGTTGTTCCCTTGTTTTTTGCCCTTCCCATCTGTGCAGGAAAGGCAACTCTTGATGGCTGGCTTCCTTGTGGACCTACCGGTGCCTGCCTTTTCCTGTAGGGATTGTTCTCTCCTCAGCTAGTCCCTCTGCTTTTCCTTTCCTTTCCTTTCCCAGATGTTTGTACACATGGATGCCTTCACCTCCTTCCCACATGATCATGCTTGACACTAAAGCAGATGCTTTGTTTTCCCCTTATGGAACCCTAATTGCTCTGATGCTATAGTAATTAAACCAACAGGGGAAAAATGTCATTCCTACATTCTTCTGTAGGTCCAGGAAAATTTGTGACAAGGAAGAAGAGATAGACCAGCTTCATAGAAATAAATAGCAACATAGTGTATATCTTGCAGCAATTACTACCTCTGGGGAGAGCGTGTGCCAGCCACTGTAGCTAATCAGAGCTGGGGCTGCCGCTAGATTGGAATGCAGTTGAAGAATACCCACTTCAAAGGGCTTAAGATGGCTCAGGTTCAAATAAAGTTTCAAATCATGGGTAGAAAACATGGGTGAGGGGTGCATTTGCAATGGGCTATGAGTGACAGAAGGACAATGTCAACTGTTTCTGCCAAGCAGAAAGTATCCCCAGAATGGAAACAGTGATTGTAGGCTGAAGCAGTTACTGTCTGCTAGATTTATTTATGTATTTATTAAATTTGCACACCGCCTGACTCTGGGAAAGGTCTTGCAAGTATCAGGTTATACCTAAAATTATGGGACAAAGATGCAGTAATTGACCTCTATAGATTAAGTAAAAAAGTACCTTTAGCTAATAGTCTAAACTCCAATAGTCCATGGCTGAATTCTCAGATCAATGTCTTGGTGCTGAACATTTATAAACTTGGAAGTTTACCTTTAGGCTCAGTGATTCATATCTTAAATGGGGAGACAAAAATATACTTCTGATAGCATTCGCCAGCTGCAAGGAACTTCTTATCCACTAAGAATGTAACATTCTCTTTCCCTTCTCTATCCCTGTGGCCTGAATTATGCTTGTCATCCACCCTCTCCCAATCATAGCCAAGGAAAGAGACAGAACATACACAAGGTCCACTCATATATGAGTGGACTTCAACTCCCAGAATTCCCCAGCCAGCTATGTTGAAGTCCACTCATCTTAAAGTGGATAAGTTTGGACAACACTGGCTTAGACCATTTAACTAAACCTGGTGCCCATCTTACCCCTTTAGTACCTTTCTTTTCTCTTTCCCAAGTTAGGAAATAGGAAGAAAAGAGACAACTATGAACTGAGCTCTGGAAACCCTTGACAACGTGGACCTGTGATCAATCCAGTAAGATACAACCATTTCAATTATTTTCTTGCTTCAAGGTCTAGATTACAGAGTGAACAACTGACAAAAAGTGCTCAGATATTAGAATCTGCAACATTTCTCAACACATGTGATAAAAAGGAGATACCACCTAGTCTGTCCCAGAAGCACTTCTTTTTTGGGGGGGAAAAAAAGGCTGCCTTCTGACTTGAGAATTTGGGACCTATCCATACCTACAAGTAGGGAGAGAACTGAATATTCTGTGTCAGCCTATCCATATTTTACCACCTCATCTGCAGAATGGAAGTCAAGTTTGTGCAAAGCCAGTGTATTCAATGCAGTTTCTATTATGCATATATAGTAGACCAACTATTCCTTGCAGCTCCTTTGGTCTTTGGGTATAGATCCGTGATTCACTGAATATGTTTGCCAGCCCTACACTGAACATATCTGGGAAAAAAGGAAGAAGGATTATTAGGGAACTTCATCCGCTTTCCTGATGAGCAATTAGCAACAAGCCTCAATACAACTTCCTCTCAGCGAGAAATGTTTGTGCTTACTCTGCAAGCCAGCCCATTGAAAACTCACCCGAGATGCCAAACAAAAGCTCCTTTTTTAAACAGCTCCAGCCCTGTTTACAAGAGAAGAGAAAGCTTTTTACAATATGGACAATTTGCAAGTGTGAAAGGGTTGTCTGACTCTGGGGTATTGCTTCCCTGTGAAGCCCATTAATCTTGCATGAGAATTAAAGCGCTTGTCAATATCTCTTGAAATTAACAAGCTAAAATCACAGTAGGTGACAGACAAGTGCCTTTCATATGGCGATGGAAGTGAACTGAGTTAAATAGGAACCATCATTCCTTCCTCTGATTAGTGATGGAGCCAGAGACAGAGTGATTTGCATGTATTAGCAGGAGCTGCATTTCCCATCCCTGACAAATTGGTTATTTTAAATAATACCAGGTTTGCTGTTCTTACCCACCATGAATAGTAATGAGTAGCATTTTTTTGTTTCATTCTTATATCCCTCCTTCCATTTCTTACCATTATTTCCCTGTGTTTATTTTTACCTGGAAATGATTCGTCATATTTTAATAATCACAGTCACATTTACCTGAGTCTTTTGAATGTACTGTATGTACTGTGATTTTAGATCACCCAAAAACTACAGCTTGAGAACTGGAGACATGTTTCTTAGCCTCTTAAAGTAATTTCTAACCTACTGTACCTTTTTGTCCATTTTGATGCCAAGGGAATGCCTAATAATTAAAATTAAATAAACATCAAGGGAGTGCCTAATAATTAAAACAATAAAATATAAAATGCAAAATAAACATTAACTTGTCATGATAAAAAAAGAGAAAAGGATTTAAAAAAAAGATGGCAGGAAATATGCTTAGCAGAGGAAACTAAACTTAAAAGTACCCAGAAATAAAATATATATTTACAGCCTGACAGCAAACTGTTATAGAAAGATTCAATTAGGCTTTCTGGGGGAGGTTGTTCATATGGTTATGAGCTCAATATGGCAATTTCTTGCAAGTACAGAGGATCTGATAGACTCAAAGACTTTTCAGCTGATTTCCATGAAGGGAAGAAATGTGAGTTCACTAGAATTCTTCTATTCTTGCCATGAATACAGTATATTGGTCTGACCATTATTAGTGAATGCTTTGGATTCATCAGTGTGTATTGCAATTCAGCATTGGAATTATACCATAAATGACAACATGGCTACAAAGGACTTTCAGAAATAAGTTCGCACAAAATGCTGTATCTACCAAAATGTCAAGGGAAACACAAGACAAGCTTATTAAAGGTGTCAAAGTCCACAATGCTATCAGAATTTTTTTTTTTTTTGCATCTTGGCATAGCTGATATCAAGAATATATAAACTTTTCCAGCATGATTATAACACCTAAGACAACCTCTATATTTCCTATGTGTCATCTCTCTCTCTCTCTCTCATTTCTTTATTTTCATAGAGGCTATATTAAGAGCAGCAGGTGGACAGTAGTACTGCTCTATTCAGGGTACACAAACAAAACTCATCCATGAATTAAGGCTGAAATCTTGCCTTCTTTAATTCCTAGAAAATAGCTATTTTATTGTATGCATGTTAACTAGTTCATTGATATTTATTTTAAGATGAAGTTTGGATTACTCGAATCATTCTGTTTACCTGTTAATCTCCTGTTCAGACTGCAGTTAAACTATATGGAAATTGAATCAATTGGCAGCTGTCCCTTAGGCTGTGGCTTTGTGGCTTTGTGGCTGGCTTTATTTTCTTGGGGTTCCCTTCTACTCTTTGGCATTATATGGGGCTGTACCTACAACTTTCTTCTATGAGGGTTCATAAATATGAACATTGCTGGCTAAACATAAGCAACTTAGGTGAACTACTGTTAAGTGCTTGGAAATGTTTAGCTGGCCTGACCAATGATTAACAACAGTGGATAACCTGGTACCCTCAACAGTGATTAGGCATATGTGGACATTAACAGAGCTCCACGATGAACCTGGGATTGTGCAGAAACTTAAACATTTTTCTCTGTTAAAGCACTTATACAGCTGGAAAGGATCTGCTGCTGCATTTTCTGGTGCCTGTGCTCTGCTAGTCCTTGAGAAACAGTTTCTGATTAATTTTAACATGAAACTCACATCCTAGAATAAGTTACTCTAATTGAATGAATGTAATGGTTGTGGATGGGTTAATAATTGATCTTTTCATGGTGAAAACAAGAACTGGGATAACAGAAAACTGGGAAAAGACAACTTTCCTATGTGCCTGCCTGCTGTCATGGAGAACACATTGCTATATAGAATAGAGTTACCTAAATATGAGTGAGAATTTTTTATGGAACTCTTTTATAGAAGCTGTTTTTCAATGTATCACATCCTTTTTATGGACTTACATTTCCATTATATTTTATATTTTTATATTTTATGGAATTCAAATGAAGGAATATGATTTATATCTATAAATGAAGTCTAAAAATGTTCTGGTGGACAGGAAGCAAAGGAAGATTTGTAATCCTTAGAAGCTGGGTCTTTAAAGTTGTAGGAGTTATATCTAATTGGGTTCTAAAACATGTGGTACAAACATGCTTCCATTCCATGACAATATTTAGGATTTCAGTTTAGGATTTCAGCCAACATGCAATTTTGTAAATGTTTTAACACTTCTCCTTTTGGTTTTCCAAAAATTATTTTACCCAGATTCATGCTTATCGGAAACAGAATTGCTAAGTCTTTCATCACTAAGGGTCATTTTATCTAACACTTTCTAGCTGTGTGCAAGTGATATCCATTAGAAAATCCTCTTATGTGAAGAGGTCCTGATGACAATATCCAGTTTAGTTTAGTTTAGTTTAGTTTAGTTTAGTTTAGTTTAGTTTAGTTTAGTTTAGTTTAGTTTAGTTTAGTTTAGTTTAGTTTAGTTTAGTTTAGTTTAGTTTAAAGCACTGCCTAACTCCAAATGACTCTGGGTGGCTCACAATATAAGAAGAACAACAACAGCAACAAACAAATAAATAAGTAAATAAATAAAATGAAATATGGAAAACAAAAAAGGCAGAGGAGGGGGGTCTGGCCAACAACACCCATACACACATGCACACACAAATCCTGCCAGCAGCTGCATACACCCTATCTCAAGGCCTGGGAGAACACCATCAGGGTGGGAGAGCCCACACAGTTGTCAGGGGGAACCTCATTCTAGATTTTCTAACTGTCAGTAAAGAACCTCCTTATATGGAGGAAAAATGTTTTCCTTGATTGTGCTAAATATATTTTTCTTAATTTGATTGTATAACTCTCATTCTACTAATTATGACTTATTTTAAAACTTGTCATATCCTATCTAGGTTAGCAAGTAACATACAAAGTTCCAAACTCATCATAACATACTGTAAATACCAGGACTGTGAGAATTTTTGGCCAGCATGCCAGAAATGCATGTCTGAAAATTCTCAGAATTGTAGAAAGCACCAACATACCTCATGGGATTTTGTTGTGGGAAAAAATAGGGGAGGATCTGTATGCCACCTTGAGCTCCTGTACAAATCGCAAGATATAAATTGAAAGAATGAACAAATGAATGAATGAATAATAGCTATTACGTTGATCTTTTTCCTTTCTTATTTTGTCTGTACAGTAATCCTTAGTTTATGGGAAATAAATATATGACAGAGTACTCCATAATGTTCTGATCCTAATGATTATTAAATGTGTGCTTGATGGAATAATAGTTAAACGAATACTTAGCTGTCTTGACTCAGTAGTCAAGTAGACTCAGAGAATGATAACTCATGGTCCTTTACCAAACTGGATAGCTTCAAACTGGAAGGTGATATCAAGATACAGATTAAAGGGAGGTATCAAGTGGGATATCAGAAATTTCAGAACTAGTTGGAGTAGGTTCTTGGATTGAATGCATTCCCACTATCACAAATTGAACGTGAACAAGAGAGAGAGATTGTTGTATTCCATTCTGATTGGCCCACTACTCTATTCATCCCTTATTTCTGTTTTCAGGACTGCCACCTCTCAGCCATGATAGTGGTTAAGAACCTAATGGTCTAAACTGATGAGGGATTTTCTTTAAAACTCATCAGTAAAACCACCCAAACTTGTAGCTTCCATTTAATGAATGTTCATAGGGTCACCAATTTCTTACAATGGAGATGACAAAGCAGCTGGTTCAAATCCTGTCTCATATCTAGACTGTTGAAGCAGCTTGTTGGCCAAATGACCTCTCTTCATCCTCTGTTCCAGATCCATAACAGTGCAGTTTTCAGGGTACTGGGTCTCCACCCAACTTCCCATGCCTTCCTCTAAATAGGCCGACTATCTATTTAGGATGCTGGGGCTAACTCACTGGGCCTTAATCATGTGCACACCTAATTCTTTGGAAAATCTGCTTGTAGCTCATGTATCTATGTGCTCAGCTTAATAGCCTTGCCAGGACCTATGGTACCTCCTTATTCTAAAATAACCATATCAGGTTCGGCAGCTTTTTCCTATCTAGCACCAGTCCTCTGTGATCAATTTCCAGCAGAATTATGCCTGCAGTCTGATCTATCAAAAATTAAAAAGGCATTAAAATGTTTCTTTTTTTATGGGCTTTGGTGAAGCTGATATATTCATTTTATGCAATAATGTATTGCTATATAGATACAGTTTTTAATGATTGTTTTAAATGTTATGGACATTCAGGTTACTAAAGCTCTAAATTGTAGTTATGATTTTAAATTGGATTCCAGTGAATTAATTTTTGATGTTATATTGCATTTAGTTATAAGCTATTCAACTACTACTATTACTACCTAAGCTATGTTCTCTTCAACATGCTTATTAATCATTTGGAAGAGGTTTTGGCAAAATGGTTATCATATTTGCAGATGACACAAAATAAGGAAGGATATAATATCCTAGAAGAAAGAAATAAAATTCAAAAAGGTTAAAGAAATGATCTGAAAATAACAGGCATAAATTCAAAATTATAGACTTAGAAAATAGAACATGTACCACACATAGTTTGTGGGACATGATTGTTTGACATGATTGTGGGACATGATTGATTATGTGTCATCAAGTTGTTGTCAACTCTGAGAGACCATATAGATAGATTTTCTTCATGAAAATCTGTCCCAAACCTACTCTTTCAGGTCTTCCAAAAGTGCACTCGTCACCACTGTAGCTGAGTCCATCCACCTTGCTGCCAGTCATCTTCTTTTTGTCTTTCCTTCCACCTTTCCCAGCCTTCTGCAGAGAACTGATTTAAATAATTTGAGCCTGGTCATTTGTGCCTTCAGTGAACACTTTGGGTTGATTTGTTCAATGATCCATTGGTTTGTTTCCTTGGCCATCTATGGTATTTTCAGCAGTCTTCTCCAATGCCAAAATTCAAAACCATCAATACTCTTCCTATCCTGCTTTTCCAAAGTCCAACTTTCACTTTCAGGGGGTATCACAGGAATACCATGGCTTGCACGATTGTGATCTTTGTAGGTTTAGACACATCATGGCATTTGAATCTACCAAGCATTTGCTCTATCAAGTGTTAGTCTGCAACATATTTCTTGATTGCTTGTTGCTTTACATGAAAGCTGGCTGGGTGACTTTGGGCCAGTCACTCTCTCTCAGCCCAACCCATCTCATAGGGGTGTTGTTGTGGGGAAAATAGGAGGCAGGAGTATTAGGTATGTTCACTGCCTTGAGTTATATATATTAAAAGTTGGGATAAAATAATAATAATAATAATAATAATGATAATAATGATAATAATAATAATAATAATAATAATAATAATAATAATAATAATAAAAAATTGGCAAAATCACCATCAGTCAATTACAAAAGACAGCTTTACTTGGGACAGCTTATATCCTATGACAATACCTTTAACACCATCAAACCATCAAACAACAAAATCTGCCTATTCCAGGTCCTCGGGAAGGACTTGATAGGTGGATAAAAGTGCCAAATCCAGTCTAAACATCTGGCTGACTGTGTGACCAACCATAATTTTAGTCATTGCATTGATTCCTCTGTCAACAATACTGAACAAGTCAGGCCATGGCTATCAAACATCAAAACATCTGCCAGGCTATCCCACCTCCTTTACATGGATGAGCTGAAGCTGTATGGAAAAACACCATCTGAAATAGACTTGCTGCTCAACACTGTCTGAATATACAGCCAAGATATTGCAGTAGAGTTTGGGCTGGACAAACATGCCACCCTTATTGTCAACCGGGGGAAAATAGTGAAAACTGAAGGAATCAAGATGCCCTATGGAAATAACATCAAGAGTCTGGATGAAGAAGATCATTACAAATACCAGAACATCCTTCAAGCTGACAACATCAAGCACATTGAAATCAAGAAGAAGGTTAGTAGTGAATACATCAGAAGAGTGAAGAAGATCTTAAAGTCCAAACTCAGTGGCAGAAATACCATCAAGGCAATTAACACCTGGGCAATTGCAGTCATTAGATACACATCTGGAATAGTGGACTGGACTCAAGCAGAACTAGAAGCCCTGGATAGGAAGACCAGAAGAATAATGCCCCTCAGGCATGCAGTGATGTTGATAGACTCTACCTACCAAGGAGTATAGGTGGGTGTGGAATATTGCAAGTACACTAGAACACTGAAGAAGAAAAAAAGGGCATTAGAAGAATATCTGAAGGATAGTGAAAAAGTTGCACTGAAGCTCATACACCATGAAGGCTTACCGAATACTGAAGAGACCAAACTGGCCTACAAGAAAGACCAAATGAAGAATAGAAAAGAGACAGGGCAAGGCAAAGTATTCCATGGTCAGTACACGCACACACATAAAACTAGCAGGCAAAGCAGATAACAGCAAGACCTGGCAATGGCTAAGAGCAGGAAAGTTGAAGAAAGAGACAGAGGGGCTAACTTTGGCTGCACAAGACCAAGTCTTAAGAAGAAATGCATACAAAGCTAGAATTGAGAAGACAGCAACAGACAGCAAATGTTACTTCTGCAAAGAAGCTGAAGAAACAGTGGACCACTTAGTCAGCTGCTGCAAGAAGATTGCACAGACTGACTACAAACAACGGCATGACAAAGTAGCAACAATGGTGCATTGGCATATCTGCAAGAAATACCATTTGTCTGCAAGCAAGAACTGGTGGGACCACAAAACAGACAAAATAATAGAAAATGAAGAATCTAAAGTGCTCTGGGACTTTGGAATTCAAACACACAAGCAGCTGCCACACAATACCCCAGACTTAACAATTGTTGATAAGAAAGACAAAAAAGTCTGGATATTGGACATTGGAATACCTGGAGACAGCAGAATAGAAGCAAAAGAGAAAGAACTGGAGAAAATCACAAAAAAAATAAAGACCTGCAAATAGAATTAGAATGACTGTGGCAAAAGAAAGCAAAGATAGTACTAATAGTAATAGGCACCTTGGGTGCAATCCCAATAAATCTGGGGAATCACTTGAAGACCATTTGTCAATTGCAAAAGGCAGCTTACATCCTGCAATAACTTTAACAATATCAAACAACAACATCTGCTTATCCCAGGACCTTAGGAAGGACTCTATAGGTGGATAAAAATGCCAAATCCAGTCTAAACATCTGGCTGACTGTTTAACCAACTCATGACTGGAACTCCCTTCTGATTTCAGAGAAATTTCCTTGCTTTTCCATGTCTGCTTCCATCTTAAATCCCTTTACAGATGTTGGTGTAATATTGCTTCTTGTCTCTTCTAACAGTTCTCTGAAACTCTGTTAAATTCCTTTCTGAGATTTTTGTTTGTCTTGGCTCTCTTCTCTTCTCTTCTCTTCTCTTCTCTTCTCTTCTCTTCTCTTCTCTTCTCTTCTCTTCTCTTCTCTTCTCTTCTCTTCTCTTCTCTTCTCTTCTCTCCTCTCCTCTCCTCTCCTCTCCTCTCCTCTCCTCTCCTCTCCTCTCCTCTCCTCTCCTCTCCTCTCCATGGTTTGTTCTGACATCCAGTTTGCTTTCTCTTCTTTCTTCACTTTTGGCAGTCTGTTTTCACATTCATCCTTAGCAACATTTTAATGTTATTCCATAATTCCTCTGGTTCTCTATAAATGAGATTCAGGACTTCAAAGCAATTCCTGATGTTCTCCTTGAAAATGCTGGGTATATTTTCAAGATTATATCATGGAAACTGACTGGCTTTCTACTTCTTCTTTAGCTTAACTTGGAGCTTACATATAAGCCGTTTGTGACCTGTTCCCCAGCCAGCACCTGCCCATGTCTATAACTGAGCTCCTTCACCCCCTTTTAGTAATAATATAGTTAATTTGATTTTTATATACTCCATCTATAGTCCATGTATAGAGTCATCATTTTGGTTGTTTGAAGACAGTGTTAGGAGATTCTGAAAAAATTATCCTTCTGATTCATTTTAGTTTCCTAAACCATACAATCCAACTACATTTTCCTCTTTAATGTTTCTAGCTTGGACATTCCAGTCTCCAATCACAATCAGCACACCTTGCTTGCATGTTCTGTCGATTTCAAATTGAACTTGATCAACTCATCAATCTCCTCCTCTTCTGCATCAGTGGTTGGAGCATAAACCTGAATGATTGTCATATTAAAAGGTTGTCCATAAAGTCTAATCAATGTTAGCTGGTAATTGATTGCATTATAGCCAAAGGCAAGATGGGTAATGGAGGTCAACATTGGTGGCCCATCAGTTGACAACCATGGCATATTTGAAGAATGTGATTTGGAGTGTAACAGGAGTAAATGGTGAAGCCAAAAATAAGGAATTAAAGAAAGAAGAATATAATTACTTAAGGTATTTATTGCATTTGTATCCCACCTCAATCAATTTGCATAATATGTTCTATGTCTGTGAAACTAAGAGAAAGGCAAAAATACAATAGATCTGAATGAAGGTATTTTATTCTAGTAGAGTTGATTAACCCATGTGAGGAAGGGAATAGAAGGTGTGGGTTTAATTAGGAATTAAAGGATAAAATGTATGTCAGAAAATATAAATTAGTGAAATCTAGGTAATTGCATAATGAAAGTAGGAATCTATAGGGCCATTCAGAAACCTAAGAATGAATTAGAATGGTGACTATTTGGTGACATCTGTTAGAAAAAGCTATTTTTGTTAGCATTATGTGCATTAAGCCTATGTCTTTTCAGATGTACACATGGCAGAGTATTGAATATAAATCTAAAAGCATGATTGATTTCATTGCTTAAAATAATAGATTGATAGAATTAGTGAATATTACAAGAATGATGAAAGGTTCTGAATGAGGTACAGAACTATGTTTCAAGCTAACGTGGGTGGTAAAATATAAAGATGTAAGATCCATGTCATCTAGTGGAACTTTTCCAAAGGGGCCTGTTGCAATCTGGACCAAAGAAAGGATCTGTTGTACCCTTGGTAGCCCACTGTGAGAAATTTGAGGGACACTCTGAAGATCCAGTTGTTCATATTTGCCATGACTTAGCTTGTGCAGTTAATGCAATTCCAGAAGTAAAAGTGTCTACAGCACTGTTCTGTTTTATTGGATGAGTTTCAGGGTGAAACTGATTTTCTAGATCCATTTCAATCCAGTTTCAGGGTGATCAGAAACCACCTTGGTTGTCCTGTGGGATGACCTGTGCCAGGAAAAAGAGAGGGGCAGTGTGATCCCCTCAGTTCTTTTGGACCTCTCAGGATGTTTTGATACCATTAACCAGCAAGGATGATCTGGGGTTAGAAAAATAAATTCTTATGAGAAAAAATGAGAAATGCTTAACCTTGAAAAGAGATGGTTAGAGGGGATGTGGTAGCATTTGTACCTGAAAGGATGTCACAGAGAAATGAGCAAAGATGTACCTTCTATCATCTAGATGGCAAGATATGAAATAATGAACTTAAGTTACAGGAAGGCAGATACTAGTTGAATGCTACAAAAATAACCCAACAGTAAGAGCAGTTCAACTATGGAACCAATTACCTCAAGAAATGGTGATCGCTTACACAGCTAGAGACTCAATTTCTTTAATTTGAAATTCTCTATGGAGTGGACAATAGACTTGATGTTCTGAATTGCTGTTTCCAACTTTATCATTCTCTGATTTCATTAGGGCCTGATTTAGGAGCAGACAGAGAGAAGTTCTTAACAAGTGGTGAGCAGCTGTGAGTGGCCATAGGATAGTTAGCAAATGAAAGATGTGCCTTTTTCCTAACTAAATTTGTAGTTATGCCTGTGTGGGAATCTTTACAGTAACAGACCACAACAATCTCAGCTTTCTAGTCATACAAGATAAATGGTGTGGATTCCAATTGTGTTATGTGTGAGTTCATATGGAATAACTATGATCTACTTTCCAATTCATTAGACTGATAGGATTATCTACTCTCCTCTGTTACTTAGTAGAGAAAAAAAAGATACATAGCTACATGCCATTCATATTGGACATGTTTGCTTTGGCTCTGAGAATGATAATTCTGACAAAGATGTCCTATCAACCATATCTATCTATCTATCTATCTATCTATCTATCTATCTATCTATCTATCTATCTATCTATCTATCTATCTATCTTCTATCTATCCTTATACCCTACCTATTTCCCTCATAGCATGTTAAATAAACCAAGTCAGCAAATATTTAAAACAGTTTGCAAAAATAATTTGTGACAAGGGTTTAATAAGTACTCCAAGGGCTATTTTCATACTAGATAAAACAGTGCACTATATGGGGCTGACTACAACCTCAGCCTTCCCCAGCTAGTAAAAGGTTACATTTCCTTTGAGCTGAGCTTGACTTGTGGTGACTCTGTGGACATATCCATCATTTTGCAGCAACATGAGAGTCATTTACTATTGCCTTCTTTTAGAGTCCTTTTTTGGGGGTTGGGGAATTTCTAGTTCTAGCCTACAACTCTGGTATTCTCTGGCAGTTTCCCATCTAAGTACTAACCAACTCTATTTCAACTTAACTTCTTAAATCAATCAGCCATGTATGGCCACATTTTGAGAAATCTTCCCCAGTTACTGCCCTTTGGATGTGTTAGGCTTCAGCTCCCAGAATTTCCAGGCAGTGAATAGCTTTCTGGAGAAGACTGTAATGCTGAGAAAGGTGGAAAGAAATTCAAAAAGAGGATGACCAGCATCAAGGGGAATGGACACATTACAACAGCAATGGAGGAACCATTAGAAGACCTGAACCAGGTTGGAGACAGATCATCCAGGAGAAAATCTATGTGATCACTAAGAGTTGACACCAGCTTGATGGCACATCATCGTATTAAGTGCTACCTTGCCATCTGTATGTTAGTTGGATACAGCCTCACAAGAGGTGAAATGTAGCTGAGTTCAAGTAAATGCCTCTTTGTGGGAAGAGATTTTCCACCTCCCTCAAAGGAAGCAGTGGTTTGTTCCCTTCTCAAGAGGTCATTGCTGGACCTGACTATACTGGGGAATTTTCACCCAGTCTCCAACCTTCCCTTCAAAGGATTCTTGAGGAAGCAGATTATCTAACCATAACCTATTGTAGTCAGGATTCAAACCAGATTACAGCATCAAGATGACACTGCTTGTGCTTATAGATGACCTCTGGTGAGCCTGGGAGGAGAATATTGTGTCTATCCTGGTTCCCTTTGATCTCTCAGAAACTTTTGTTACCACTGATATTTCTGGGTTAGCTGAGGGGGTTGGGAGTGAGGGTTCTGCAGTGGTTCTTCTTCCTCCAAGGCTGTTCAAATCAGAGGGTTTTTTTGGGGGGGAGGGGGATGGACAAGAAGTCCAGTCCTGGGCCTTTGCTTTGTGGAGTGCTGCAGACTCAATTGTCTCCCCACTTTTGTTTAACATCTTTATGAAATCACTGGTGAGGTCATCCATTGGCACTATTATACATCTCTACCCTGAGCCATCCAGTGCTGTTGAAATGCTTTTCCAGTGCCTGGAGGCTTGTGGGTCTGGATGTGGAAAAACTGGCTTTGGTTCAACCTTACATGTCTGACTGTCTATGGATATTAAAGCCTTCTGGAACTAGTGATTGTCCATTGTAACTCTGAATGGGATTACATTCCCCCAAGCAGAGTTGGTGCGGAAACTGAGAACCCTCATGGAGGGTGGCAGCTGTAGCTGTAGCCTTCACAAATACATTTAATGTGCCAGTTGTGCCTCTTCCTAGATCAGGAGGCACTGCTCACGGTCACTCATGCCTTAGTCACCTCCCAGTTAGACTATTGCAATGAACTCTACATCGGCCTGTCCTTAAAGAGCATTCAGAAGCTTCACCTTATCCAGAATGCGGTGGCACCTGTAGTATTGGGCACATCATGGTTTGCCCATGTTCTACCATGGCTACATGAGCTGCACTGGCTTAGAGTGGGTTTTCAGTGCAAATCCACATGCCGATTGTCACCTTTTAAAGCCTAGGTGGCATAGGGCCAGGTTACTCATGGGTCTGCCTATCCCCAATGGTTTCTGCCTGTCTTTGGCAGTATGGGCATACTCTGGGTCCCTTTGGTGAGGCAGTGTCATCCAGTGGGTCATAGAAAGTGTGACTTTTTTATCATGGCATCTGCCCTATGGAACAGCCTCCCCTGTGGAGATGGCCTAAAATTTGCTTGTCTTTCAGAAGGCTATGAAAACCTGGCTGTTTCCCCAGCCATTGGAACCAGGATGTTTAAGTTACTGGAGCTCTGGCATGTATGTGATAAAAAAAAAAATTAAAATTAAGATTTTTATAGAGCTTCAATTTGATCTTTTTCTTGATTTTAAAGAATTTGTTTTTACAGGTAGTCCTCATTTAGTGACTGCTTCATTTAGTGACCATTTGCAGTTATGATACTGATGAAAAAGTAACTTTGTGACCAATCCCCATATTTACAACCTTCGCAAATCTGTAACACAGGTCTGACCACTTTGTTTAAAAACTGAGTTGTGGTCCCAGTTGCAGTTGCAAAACAAGGACTACCCATATTTTGTTTGCAACCCAGTTTCACTGGATAGATGGGTAGTCATATACATTTGAATAATCATGGCCAAATTATTCAAAGTTTTTGAAATGCTATTTTCTGATCCTTTCCTCACACATATACATACATACATCAAGCTGAGTATTGTCTTAATTATCTTCATGTCCAGTTGAATCTACTCTGATTAGGGAATTACCCACCCACCCAAATATACAGTCTCTTGCTTCCTCCTGTTGTATAAATGTAATAATGTAATATAGGGATATTTAAAATTATTAATTAACTGAACTTCTCTAACAGGCTGATGCATAAAGAAATTCAAAGATAAATATTTATTTTTAACTACCCTACTGAAAGTCACAGTTCTGCATATTTAAAATCAGAAAAGTTTTTCTACTACCTTCAAAGATCTAAATTAGAAATCCAAATAGGATTATTTCCCTTTGCATATTCCTGTTCACACTTGGTTATATAATGTTTATAGTTGTCATTTATCAGTTCTGTTTATCTTGTGACCATGCACTTATTAAGGAAGTTAAACTCTGTCACAGATGATAACATTTAATCCCGAGCATGGAATCAATGCATCTATACATTTATGTAGCCTTTGAACATTATTGCACTGCAGAGGACCATTATTGCGATCCTGGCTTGTGTTATCTAGTAATTCAAAAACTTGTAGTGGAAATTAGCTTCTAAATATAGAGTATAAGTTTTCACAGCTGCTATTTATTTGTGAAATGACATCTGGGTAAGGGTATGAAAGGCAATGAATAAGTGCTGATATTTTAGTAGCTGTGCTTCTAGCTTCTTCAGAGCGGATTTGAACTGAATGCAGCAAAAGATGCCATGTTCTCCTGTGTTTAATGGAATGGAATGACCACAGCTACTTGTTAATCACCATGCAGGTGACAGTTGATAACCTCCCTCCTCATTTAAATTATTACGATGCTTATTGATTTCTATTGCCTCTGTAGTAATTTTTGGGGGAAAAAATCTGCTTTGTTGTGCCAGGAGGCTGACATTTTGTAGATCTACTTTGTGATTAGTGTTCAGCCATCACTAGCAATGCAGCTTAATGTTGCATTCATGTTTCTTAATTCTGTATTCTGTGGGAAGTGAACATTAAAATGGACAAACAGGACATTCCACAGAAGGCAGAATTAAAAAATATAAAATGAATGTTTAGCTGAAAATAGGACAATTAGCTTTGGCTGAACACTAGTCACAAGGTCCAAATATTAAATCTATAATAATATGATCAAATATTAAATCTATAATGAAATAACAAGAATCTGATTCAAAAATCCCTAGCCAGTTTTTTTTCTTTTTACAAAAATAATATGAGAAAATGTATCACATAGGAAGTTCTAAGATAATATAGAAGAAAAAGAAAACAGGAAAGGATATCAAATAGGAAACAGGAGAGGATATCAAAAGATAACAAAATGAAAAGAGAAATCAGATCCCAGTATCTTAGTTCAAAGAGCACTATTCTATTCTGATATTGTTACTGCGTGAGAGATGCTGTAGTACTCCGTCTTCCATCGTGGGGTATTGATATATCGAAGTACTCTAGAATGTGATTCTTTTCTATGCTAATATTTGTTCTGCTGTACAGCATTACTCTGCAATGCTGGTACACACCAGAATTACATATTAGACTCTTCCCAGATTAACTGGCTCTCAGTGTTATTGAAGTGGTGCGGAGAGGATATTTTGTAGCATTACCTGAGCACCACTGCAGCACCATCTGATACTGTGAATGGCAGAGCAAGTCCAACGATTTATCAACATGCAGTTGACTTTCTATGTATCTTGTACAGTATTAAACATTTTCATTTAATGCCAGCTTGAAACTTGCCTTTTTCTCTGGGTCTGTGTTTTTGAAAAAGAAATCTATTCCTAACCCAGTTAATTGGGAGAGAAAACAAACAACCACATTTATTGATTAGATACACTCACCCTGAATGTACTCTTGAATACAGATTTATCACCACTTGGCAACTTGGAGAACAACACATTATAGCCACCACAGAAATTGACATTCCTGCAACTAGTTTTCTAAAACCAAGCCAAGCTATTGAGCATGTGAATTATGGCAGTGAGCTTCCCTGCAAGCAATAATGTGGAGTGGCAGTGGAGAAATTAAATCTGTGACGGTCAAGTATAAAACATTAATGCAGATTGTTAGTTAAGCTCTATGCCTGTTTAGGAGAAACTTTTCATGAAGAGAGCAGACTGAACATAACATGACTCTGGGAAAGGTCCTCTCCATTACCTGCTACCTGAAGCCTTTAAATGCAGATGCTTGGGACCGTATCTGGCACCTTTTAAGAATGACCCCCTCCAATACATAGCACCAAATAAGAATACGGTTACTTCTAAATTTTATCTAAGGAAACTTTTTCAGATTAATTATGTTGAAATTCCTACATAGAAAATGAATTTCTATGTGGGGCTGGGGGGTGGGGGAGATGCAACATAAGAAAAAAAGGATGCAACCAAATAGAATTGCAATAGGAGTAGCAAAAAAGACCAAAAAAAGTGATAGTTCTTAAACATTAAAACTACAGAAAAGTAGAATAAAAATGTAAGTCAGGAGGTCTTTGCCTTACAACCAAATATAGGTGTCATGCTTAGTATACAAATGATCCAATGTTCAATCTCTGTTATTTCCAGGTAGGGGTAGCAAAGATGGAAAAATGATGGTGGTGATGATGATGATGATGATGATGATGATGATGATTTTCCCAGCTTTCCATATACTCCCTTTTGAAGAAGTTTACAATATATTTTTTAAAAAATAAAATATAAAGTAAAATAAATGTAAACTATATGAAATATGCATTTAAAAGGGGGGGAGGGAGAAATGAAAATGGAATAAAATTCTTCATAAAAGGAACTCTGACATAATAGTAAGCATCCCAAGGATTTCCGTAGGGAAGACATTCCAGACATCAGATGCCACCATTGAGAAGTCCTGTCCACAAGTAACTACAATATTAAATTTGTCAATTATGACACATGCAACAGGATCGTTTTTGATGAGTTTAATGATCTGAACTGTAATGAGGAAGATAGGACATCCAATAGCAAAGTTGACCTAGGAATCCCTCCACACTATAAATGAAGTGAAACTCCATTTAGAATAGACAAGCTCCTAAATTCTCACATGCAGGAAATACCCACCCACAAAATCATCTTCCTATCACAGGGAACCTTACTGTATTTGCCCCCATCCATTCCATCACTGTAACCAGACACTGATTTAGAACATGAGTCTTGATTCAGATGTTGAAGCTCATTTCCCCATCACTGGGTTTTTCTCAGTAAGAATTAAGATCAGAAAAATAAGGACTGGATTGCTCCTTGCAGGAGTGCTCAGACAAGATGGTCTGGAAGGGTGGATGCATAAAACAATTTACTAAGGCACTCCATCTCAAATATCAGATAAATGAGGTGAAGAATGTCAACAAAGCCAGTTGAATCGAGTCCCCCTTTGGTTGTTTTTATTATGGTGCTGGGTCACTATTTTATATTCTGTATTTCATACTTACGTTTTGTGGATGTTTTAACATTATGCGTGTGATGGGTGGTGGTGGTGGTAGTTTATGTTGTACACCACCCCAAACCACACTGTTTAGTTGGGCAGCCTTATAAATTCAGTAATATTTATTTATATTTATCTATCAAATTTACACACCACCCATCTCACTACATAAGTGACTCTAGGCAGCTTACAAATAAAAAAGTGATAAAAACAGTAAAAAAAATCTTTACAAAAAACATACATGGTTAAAAGATGGGGAGAGTGTCCTTAGACCACCAGCTACCCCCAGTGCTGTGAGCCCCCTTTAGATCCCCATGCTAGGTGGTAGTGCCAGGTCTTAATGCTGTTCTGGAAAGCCAGGAGAGTGGGGGCCAGCCTCACATCTGGGGGCAAGATGTTTCATAGGTGGGGGCAACAGCAGAAAAGGCTCTCCTCCTAACCCAACTAGTCAGAATGCTTTAACCGATGAGGTCCATAACATGCCCTTCCTGCTGGATCAGGCCATTGTGACTGTAATGATAGATAGATAGATAGATAGATAGATAGATAGATAGATAGATAGATAGATAGATAGATAGATAGAATAAAGCAGGGCACAAAGAAAGGTTTTTTTTAAGCTGCTTGTTCTGCCTGCATAGAAGTGCATTGTGATGCTTTAACTTTGTACACACATGTCCAGGAAAATACTCACAGAAAGAAAAGCAATTGGCAAGCACTTTCCTGGAACAGAAATGTGGGAGGGCACAGAAACAGGGCCATTGTCCAGTGGGAGCTTGCAGTACCTGCAGTAATTATTTTTTCTTAATTATGTGTTAAAATTTAAGCAAGACTTTTGGAGGAGTAAACAGTGATCTATCAGACAAGGGCTGGGCTAGCTGACCTATAAAGTTCCTTCCAATTGATTGTTTAAGGATATTCCTTATTCTACCCTAGTGGTCAGCATACTCTTAGAGAGTCCAACTGAAATGCTCAAAAGCATAGGAGAAATAGCAGAAGGGATTGCCTTTACATGGATACCATAAACAAACAAACAAACAAACAAATAATCTAAGAATCGTCTCATCCTCTACATGCTTTCTTTTGTCTGACCTTTGCAGGACAGGAAAATGTATAATAGAAACAGAAAATGATTAATAATTAATATTTTACTGATGACAGAAATAGCATCATAAAACTGATTTTAGAAGCATGTTTTATTAATGAGAATTAAAAACATCTCTGTCTTAGTGTAGCAGGCGGCCCAAATAGGGATGAGGTTAGAAAGATAGGGAAGAGGAAAAAGAGCACAACTTAGTTCAAGTTGCTTTTGAATATGTCTCTGTTTAGGTATCTGTGAAAAGTTTAAGGAGATGTGGTCTGGGGTTGATTCTAAGTGGTCTGGGTTCCCCCCTCCCCTCAGAATGACTGTATTATATTTTAGAATTTTTTTTTTTATCCACACTTAATCGTTACTGATTCTGTGGTGACTGCCTGGAGGAGTCCCTGCAGTTTTCAAGGCAAGGTGTTTCAGAAGTGGTTTGCCATTGCCTCCTTCCTAGAGCAGAGCCCAGCTGGTGAGCACAGGAGGCGGGGTTTCTGTTGCTTCGCGCCTTTTTCGGGCGTGCGCGGCTTCCATGTTACAGGCAACTGCTCCCATCTCCCCTGCAAGCGCCGCCAGCATTTTCCTCCCACCAGGGTGGAAGTCCCCATTTCTCTACTCACATAAGTTTTCGAGCTGCTGGGTTGGCAGGAGCTGGGGAGGAAGCAGGAGCTCGCTCTGCTGCACGGAGCTGGGCTCGAACTGCTGAAGTGTTGACCATTTCTGGCCAGCAACTTTCAGCATCATTAAGCCGCTGTGCCACTGCATCCCCCTTTTAGAAAATAAAAATGGGCAATATGTGAAACCTAGTGTTTTGTTTGAAGTCTGCCTACTTGTTCAGGGCGTGAAGGAGGGTTACATTTGTTGTGTGGTAGGGAGCATTCTGAGATGTTCAGTTAGGCTGAGAAAGTAGCAAGGAGCATCCTAAATTTTTGCCTTTGGATAAGTGACCATTTTGTGAGTGGCCATACCTATCATGGTGGCCCTTTTATGACAGTGCCCTTAATGTGCTCTCAAAATTCTAAATGAGATGTTTCTATCATTTCACTGTCCTATAGATGCTCACTTTACAAGCAAGATGAATTCATTCCTCATATGACCTGCTTGTTCTGAGTCCATTGATATGGTAGATAAACAAGTTATGTGGGTCTTGTTTCGAGATTGTTGGAAGAGCTTTGATCAAGTCAACCATCTGAAGAGACACATTATTTACTTAACCTTTCCCTAGCTCCCTTAGCAATTTCTGTGTTACATTTTTCAGAAAGTTAGGTGCTTCAGACTTTTCCAGCAAAAACAACAAAGAGCCCCTTAGAATTAGTTTCATACCTTAGAAACTAATCAAGATATTATTACATAAGCTTCTGCAGATAATAGCCCACTTCATCAGGATATAATCCCGAAAAAGAAATATTCCATAGAGACAGCTGGTGTTTGGTGGGAGGGAAGCTGAGGTAGGGAGAAAAGGGTTAAAGAAGTTGAAAGCCAGTGAGAATTGCTCATAGTGACTTTTAACAAAGCAGGAGTTAGGTGTGACTCAGACATTCTTGCTTTGATGACCTGGTTAACATATGTAGTATAATTAGGAACCTTGGTCTTTGTTTAATCCATGAAAAATGGTGTCAAATCTTCTAATAAATCATAACTGGCTAATATCAGACTTCACATTTCCTTTTCTCTATAATTGCCACCTCAGCTCACCGACTGTATCATAAGTATAACATACCAAAGGCAATTTCCAAAAAATCCATGGGGGAGAGCAGATCAGATCCCCTGAATACTCTGTCTCTAACCTCAAGGTCACTCTCCTTGAGAAAAGAAATTACAAAGACCAATTTACTTCTGAAGCAATTGAGCTAGAATGTGCTTATTTTAATATCCCTTCTTCTGACCTTCCCTATCTCTGTTAGTACTGTTAGAATTCGTATACAAGGCTGTGTGCCTAAGCAATTTTATCTTTTTAAAGATATTTGTGCTAAAGTAAATTGTGCAATGTTGGCAATTGTTCTGAGCAAATATTCACCATTCTGAAGTAGATTTTTCTCCATTTCATTCAAGTATGGGATATAGCCTAGTTTTCATATACCACAATCTCTAGTAAAAAGATACTCACTTTGTGTTTATGAGGATATGCCTATCATTTGAATATATAATTAATGATATGTGGTAATACAATGGAAAAAAAACATAGCAACAATTGATCTTATTAATGATTTCAGTACACAAAGGCTCACCTGTGCACAAACACTCACATGCATTGCTATATCTATGCTTAAAGGACAACTGCATATTTTAGCTGCGGACCACAATGCTGTGCCAATTACAAAGCAGAGGTGAGGAGGTGTATGTGCCTGTTAATGTGGCTAAATGTCAGGAAGGTAATTACAGCAGGCGACATTTATGGGACTATGCTGGACATCATTATTCTTTTGTGATTACTGTATTTTCCAGCCTGTAGCTTAGCACGGAATAGATATTTTACAAACAGCAATCTTGACATGGAAAACACTCTTCTCCCCCTCAAAAAAAAAAAAAGGGGGGGGGTTGTTGTCACAACAACTCTATTAACCAAAAAGTAATTTGTGTTCATCTTTCTTGACCTTTCAGTCATCTGTGGATAATTATTGCAAAGCCTTGAATATCTGTTTCACTAATGCTATTTACTAGATAAAAAGATCTTGGAACTGAGCATGAAAAAGATAAAAGGAGCAAGTTCATCCAATTTGTGGCAAATTTTATTGCAATTTTCATTGCCTAATAAATTGTTTTCAGTACATAAAATAATTGCATAAAGGTGATGTGAACATCAAATATGCTTTTTCCAAAACTTACATGCAAACTGAAGCTTTGCTTTCCTGCTCAGAATCGTTCCAAATGAATTTGTGACCAAACATTGGTATGTTCCAATATCCTGCTTCTTACGTGGATTATTGATTGCCAAGCTGCCTCCAACCAGCCTGTAGTGATAACTCATGTTAAGATCAATATCTGTGCCATTTTGCTTCCACCTTTGAGGGGGGAAAAATCAAATTATACTTATAATTTACAGAGGCTATTCAGGTTTCACTTTTATGTTGTTGCTGTAACATACCTGCAACAATGAAAAGCACAGTTAAAATATTAGAATATTGTATCATATTTTACAGCAGACTAATTTTTATATCCCTCTTGCAAATTCCACTGTAAATTTTACAGTCTGAAAAAAACTCTTTTTAATGGGGTATTCTATGCAAACAGCCAAATGTCTACAAAAATAATTGCAACTTATTTCTATCACCTAAGCCATACATTTCAATAGTAGTACAGAGAATGACATGACTACAGATACTTTTTTTTTTTCTTATATACTATAAAGGGTATCTGGAAATACTCTGTATTTTACAGCCCATGCAACTAATGCAATAAATTTGCTTATAGTAAAGATTTCAGAGATATAAATCAGAACAAATTATACTTCAAAAGGCAAGAAGAAAGCAGGAAAGGGATATTTATACTACTTGTATGAGGGTGATAATGTAATAATGATAACACTGTTATTTTAAAACATGATCTGTCTCTCTTAGCCTGTTAGAGAGAAAATGAATCGTGTCTGCAACAGATCACAGCTATTTACAAATGTCAGAATAAATTGTGTTTCATAGATAATCATATTTTCCACTGGAATAATAATAAAACTTCGGGTAGATTAGCCATTTGTTGTCATGAAAAAAATATGTTACCTAAAATCAAGTCTACCGTTTCTGGGTAGCAACATTCCACACAACCACTTGATAGAAACAAAGAATTAAAATTGTCTGTATTCTGCTCTCATTTAGTGGTCACCTAGAACTGAAGACTCTGGTCCCAGACTCAAAATCAGATTTGCTTTCTGCTTTCTGGCTGAATTCTTTTCATAGAATGGCAATCCAAAAGATTTGGAGAGACAAATGTTTTCTTGTGGGGAGGAGGAGGTTGATAATAAACAGGAGCATTTGCAGGAGTCAGAAAAAGTTGTCAGAAAAAGCCCACTGTATGATAGATGTGGCAATGGCAACAAAAAATCTCAATCACTAGAAAAATCCTGCAAATCCAAAGCACAACATCAAAGATGTTGAGACCCAAGTACAATGTTGACCTTACATACTTAGGTTCATGCTTTGGAATAATTTCATTTTGAAAACAGCAGATCAACTTTTGGGGCATAGGGAAAGTCATTGGCAATTGGTGCTCTTTAGATCCGTTTGTTGCCCATTAAGCCTTCAGGTATTTCAGTTGCTGCAAGAGGAATTTAGTTTGCCTAAATCTGCAAAATGGCAGTGTAGCCTGAGCAGAAGAGATTGTGCCTCTGCCTCCAAATTCTCTTTGTTCCCTTGGAGTGTTCTTATTCCACCCAAGTCTCCTAAGTCCAAGGAAACATTAGTGAAAGCAAATTATATTTAAAGTGGGCAACTTGCTACCAGCATGGTGAATGTAGCCCAATGCCCACTTCCCAAAACCTGCTTTGCAATTGCCATCAAAATATTGTTTGACAAAGCTTGACACTTGGAAAGTGTTACGTATAAATCTAATTCCACAAGGTATTTTAGATTGATTGATTGATTGATTGATTGATTGATTGATTGGAGTGATGAGACAGGAGTTGGGGAAATTTTTCACCTTCTTCCTGTTCCTTTTCAACCTGACATTCCACTCAAAAGCCAGTGTGCCAACAGTCCAAATATTTTCCTGCCCTTGGCATAAGGTAAGATAACCACCTTTTTGTCTCTGCTTGAATTCTTTGTTGTATCTCAAGACTACTACTGGGGAAGTGGTTTTAGAAGGAGTTGTAATGGAGAGGCATCTGGTGCTCCTACATTTGTGAGTGGCAGATGAAGAGGAGACCTCACTGAGAGGTCTCTCTCCCTGGGAATGTGAAACATCTTTAATATACACTATTTGGAACCTGGCTGAAAATTTCTTTTTGTGACTTGTATTCAGACAAGATCAATTCCAATGGAAACTAAGCCAAATTAAATTTAAATTAAATTATCTTGCCAATTTGTTAGACTACATAATTAGTGCCTGCAAACTTCACAATGGAAAGGCAACTCCTAACTTGATGTTTAATGGGCATAGCATAATTGACCTGACTCTACTGCAAAATAAATTATTAAATATAAATAAAGCTTAATCTGAAGAGCTTATTTTTAAAATGGAAGTGTTTGAATAGATACCTATGCATGGAAAAGTCATTCACGTTCAAAGGCTGAGTAGGAATTTCAGAGAGATATAGTGGAAAAAAGGCTTTTAGATAAATACATATTTTTCAAAATGAGTGAAGCTGAATGGATATTACATCAATTGAGTTCTATAAACAATTGCCTGTAGCTCAGAATCATTTCTTGGATCCGTCTTTCAAAGGTTTGCCTTTATGCAGTCATAAGGTAACAGGGTCTTGCTAGCTAGCTGTTGCTGCTCATTTTAACTCTTCAGTTCTTATGTTCTTTATCTAATTTCACATTTTTATCAGGTCTAGTGGACCTGTTGGGCATTCTGCAGCATTTCATAACTCAATCCTCTGAATTTCATTTTATTCTCCCCTCACCACCCGTTTAAATCTATATACAATGTATGTCCTCTGGATCCAAAATTTTCTAATGCTGGAAACACTAGTGGTTAATTTGCCAGCTCACTTTAATTTCAGAATCAATCACTGAAATAACTGCTGTCATCATTACATGGCTCCCAATTAAACCCTATAATTGTTTCTCAACACAGATGCAAAGTTGTTGGCTTACTTGCAGCAAATGAATTTTTCACAGTGTCCCCATAATCATTCTAATCACACAGTATGATTATTATTAAACTGTGCATATAGATAAGGAATTCAGCTCCTGGTTATGGTCTTCTCTTAATTAATATGTTTAAATCAATGAAGTAAAGCTATTAATGGATGCATATGATTGCCAGGTGAGTCTTTAATCAGATCATGCATACCCTGATGAATTACTTAAAATTCAGCAAGAAATAAAAACTTGGAAATTATTTCAAATAATGTAAATTCAGTACAGATTAATCGTTTTAACATGCAAGCATAAAATCCTTCTTGTATTTGTGTAAAACATGCAACTCAAAGAATTCATGAAAGCTCAGTGTGTGTCATGGAGGAAGCCATTTATACTGACTCTACTTCATAAATCTTCCATAATAAGCAAGGTCCCCAGACATATAGAGAGTTCCAGTTGCATTTCAGCTAAAGTGAACAGAACCCCCCTTGGTGACTCTAAGGTAGTCTAGGGTGATCAAGAACTGAAAGGATGAACATTGGTACATAGATATGATCCTATTCCACTCTACTAGGAATATTCTTGTCCCATTTCTCATGTGGCTTGGTTTTTCCATTTAGAGAGATGGTTTCAGAGGATGGAAGAGTGGTTTTGGTCCCATTCAGTTTGGATATGTTGGTCTCACAGGCCAGATTAAGCCTGCAGACCAGAAATTCCCCACTGCTGCTCTGTGTGCTTTGATTATAATTCTAGATAGAGAATGTAGCTACAGTAAGCACAAACATCAGAAATTAGACAGAGCAGGAAGAGGGAATCTATTCTTCTGGCAGATTTGTTCTTGAACAATTGGATGCAGATGGAGAAAACCCAGTGCAAACACTGCTATGAGAGCAAAATATTTAAAATTGGTACTGGCTTGATGTGATGGCGTGTGAGGGTGACCTTGGAAGATGGGGGAAGAGATGCTAACTAAGAGAAAGGAGCCCGCAACAGAGTAACAGCCAGAAAAAGAAGCTTAGGAAGGATCTGCCCTAACTACTCAGGTGGTAAATAGGGAAGGTGGGAGATTTGTACTTTCAGACTTGCAAGATTCTATCAATATAGCCTATCAATAAAGTAGAAGTAGCTCATTTGGTTGTGTTTTCTTTCTGGTTTACCTGGGAGGGCTGACACTTGGCCACATTCTATAACTATGAATTTATCATTTTAGCAATCCTGTATCCTTCTTTTCATGGATAAAAAGTTCTACCAAAATTTTCAGGTTCAAGTCCTTCCTTCCTTCCTTCCTCCCTCCCTCCCTTCCTTGAACAAGAGAACAAACCTCAGTCCCAAAGAACTTTTGTTATAAAATTTGATATGGGGAAAATAATGTTGAGGGATAGGAGGAATAGCCAAACATTTGGCCAATTTTGAATTAGAACAGATAATTTTAATTAAATGTAATTTTAATCAAAGTTATTTCAGTTATGCAAGTCACAAGTGTGACACCAGTCCTGTGAGCATGAATTCAGTAGTCATGTTTTGTGGCTAATTGGGATCATGTTGTAGAACTAGTATGGCAAGAGAAGTTGATTCTCTTGTAGCAACATTAGGTTCCTAAGATCTTAACATCTATTTCAGCTGAAATACTTTAAATCACTCTGATCAGAGGTGCATAGCTTCTTGAACTAAACAGCTAGTTTGTAATGATGAATCAATCAATCAATCAATCAAACAACCATAAGTGTACTCAGAAAACCTTGTTCTTCTTAGTGATGGATGAACTCCCATCAACAAAGTACAGACTTTGTCTTGGCAAAACAAAGTATTTTCTTTAAAATCATAAAATAGTTTGACCAGTATTTTCCAAATATAGAAATTCTGTCACATTTCCAAATATAGAAACTCTGTCACATTCATCAAGAACCAGAAGGGATCCAAGCACCTCAGCTATTGCCCTGACATATTATTCCACCACTGAAATAGGTTATTTTGTGGGAAGGGAAAGACAAGAAGTGAAAACTGACTTGAGTTGGAGGAAGGATTGAAATCTAGCATGAGCCTGCCCCCAAATTTAACCTGAAACTGATTTTTATGTTTTTGAACCAGGGTAAATTAAACTTAATCACAGTATCTTTTTCCTACCATCTCTGTTTTATCATTTCAACTACCTTAGAAAATGTGTACCCAATTAATACCAAAATAGGGGGCATTTTTTCATGGTGAATGGGTACAGCAGCATGTACGTCCTTGTATTTAAGCCTATACTTTGGCTTACCATAAATTGTAAGTGGGGATAAGTCCTCTTGGCAGTCAAGTCACTGTTTTCCTTTCCTAAAAATTGCCTTTGCACAGAAGACCTTTTTTACATAATAGTAAACCAGCTAAAATGCCATAGAAAAGTAGTGGTGTACAGTGAAACAGTATCCTTAATTAAAGTTCAGTGAAGGCCCAGATAATATTGGGAACAATTTTGCTAAGCTCATTTAATCGATGGTATATATAATATTTTACATTTCTATTTTAAATCAAGGTTTAATGTTTCATCATTTCCATGGGGTAGTTGTTAAAAATACATACATATACAGTACTGCAATCAACAGTCTTATCTTAATGATAGTATTCCAAATAACATAAATATTAATTATTTTTACAGAGTTGTACTTAGCTAAATCCAATTATTTCTGTACAATCTCAAGGATTTGGATGTGTGTTTGCATAAGGGTGTGATTTTCTGTTGCCTTCAATGTTCTGTACGCTAAAAAACAATGGAACAGTAGCAATTTACATTTTTACAGATATGTGTGTGTGTGCGTGCATGCATGTATTTATAAAAACCATACATGGATGAGACAGGAGAACCTGGAATTGATGGAATGCTACTACAACAGTACACCTAATGAGAGGGGATTGTGATGGAATGGAATTATGAAGGCCAGGCTCAGGGAGAAAAACATTTTCTTACATCTCCTGAGGAGTGTGGGAGATACAAGAGGATGAGACTGGCACCTCCCTGAGGAATTCACAATGTTGTGGCTGGCATTACTTGGGAGCTGGGGTTTTAGTCTGGGAAGATTCTTGCTAGAGGTTGTAGCTAATAAACATAGCTGTACTGAATTTACATGGTCTCTTGGAGTTCCTTGGGCTAGGCTTGACAGGGATATATGAAACATCTGAGGGAATTATGCATGGACAGAAGACTAACTGAAAAACATCTAGTATTCCAACACTTCAACATAGTGAAGAAGAAGCTTCTCCCACAACTTGACATAGAGCAATTCCATGTTACATCTTGGACTCAAGAAGACCTGGAAGAACAACTGGATGTGCAGCCAACACCTGAAGCTGGAACATCACTGCTACCCTACATTACAGAACACAGCAACTGACATGAGGCATAAGATCATGGATAAACTAGCTACAGTCAACCCTCGAGACCGATTACCAAGGCTCAATGGAGAAGTACCATCAGATAGTATGCTAGAAGATGACAATGGAGCCCTCACAACAGTCCCTAACACCATAACTCAAACCAATGAATTGATATACACTACAGCTGCTGTAATCCTGGAGTTGCTTGGCTATATGATCAAGAAAAACAGTAGTACATACCCCCCCACACACAAGGAAATGAGGTTGGAGGCTAAGATCAAGGCAACTCAGAGAGAAGTTAGTCAGCTGGAGGAACTATAGAAGGGTGTGAAGATTAAGGATAAGACTTGACTACTGAAAAAATACAAGGGCCTGACTCCATCTAAAGCCCTAGAGGCTGCTAAACAAAGGCTGCCAGACTATGGAAGCAAAGGCGAAGAAGATAAATGTTCTCCAAAGAAAGGTGTACTCCCAGTTGTAGTGCAACAACACAGTAACAGCAGAACCATTGACAGCAGAAACTGAACAGTACTGGAAGAACATATGGGAGAAAGAGAAGATACATAAAACCAGTGCAAAATGGCTGCAGGACCTGAAAGCAGATCACAGCAGTCTCCCAGATACATAAAGAAAAGAGATCAGATACATAAAGAAAGAGAAGATACATAAAACCAGTGCAAAATGGCTGCAGGACCTGAAAGCAGATCACAGCAGTCTCCCAGAACAGGAACCAGTCACCATCACAGTAGCAGACATCCAACAGCAGATCAAGAACATGAAGAGCTGGACAGCACCTGGCTTGGACATGATCTACACCTACTGGCTAAAAAAAACTAAAGCAGTGCATAAACAACTGGGGCACAGATGAGCCAGCTGCTAGCAGCAGGCTCCCACCCAGATTGGCTAACAGAAGGAAGGACAAAACCACATGAGCATTGGGAACAACACCAGAGGCTCAAAACACCAGTTGCTCATAGATAGAGCAGTTGCCCAAGACTCAAGTTCTAGGCAGACCAATCTAAGCACAGCCTGGATTGACTACAGGAAAGCCTATGATTCAATGCCACACAAGTGGATCTGTGAATGCCTGGCACTATCCAAAGTCAACAGGGCTTTAGGGACTTTCCTCAAGAACTCAATGGGACTATATAAGTCAACACTGGAAGTCAACTCAAGACACCTTGCACAAGTGACCATCAAGTGTGGCATATACCAAGGTGATGCACTGTCCCCACTGCTTGAACCCCCTCAGCCAGATAATCACAAGGACTGGATACAGGTACAATTTCAAGAGTGGAACTACCATCAGCCACCTCTTCTACATGGATGACATCAAGCTGTATGCTTACAGTGAATGAGACATCAACCCACTGATCCACCTGGCATGGATCTACAGTGAGGACATTGGGATGTCATTGAGACTGGAGAAGTGTGGCCGGGTGATAGTAAGGAGAGGAAAGGTAGGTAAGACTGATGGGGTGGAACTACAGTAAGCTACATAGCAGACACAGAGACCAGCTACAAGTACCTGGGTATCCCACAGTCACATGGGAACCACAATGAGGAGGCAAGGAAGACAGCAACATCCAAGTACCACCAAAGGATAAGACAGGTCCTGAAGAGCCACCTCAATAGGAAGAACAAGATCCATGCCATCAACACATACACCCTGCCAGTTATCAGATACCCTGCCAGTATAGTGAGCTGGCCAAAGGAGGACATGAAGACAGTACTGGTCATAGATGTAGCAGTGCCAAGTGACAACAACATCAGGAAGAAGGAGTATGAGAAGCTGGAGAAGAATCAGGGCCTGAAGAAGAACTAGAGAGGATATGGAAAGTAAAGGCTAAAGTGGTCCCAGTGGTGGTAGGAGCACTTGGGGCTGTGACTCCTAAGCTGGGGGAGTGGCTCCAACAGATCCCAGGAACAACATCAGGGCTCTCTGTCCAGAAGGGTGCGGTGCTAGGAACAGTTAAGATACTGCGCAGACCCGAGGACCCGAGATTGAGGAAGACACATACCACCCATAGGGGTGAGAAAGGAATTTTTATATCTATATATATTAAAAAATGTCATTCAATAGTTGGAATGCACCCTTGGCATACTAGCATTAAAAGCATATAAAAAGACATTAAATAAGCTTTTTCTGAGTAAAATATAGAAGATAGAGCTGTGCTAATTATTTTAGTAAATAACAACAACAAAAATGTGCCATTTAAAGTCTAAATAAATAAATAAATAAAACTACCTGCATCTTTTTCACTCTACATTCTCACCTGCCTCTTAGGCCATCCCAAACATGTCTGTCTTTGTATTTCTTATTGTGGATAATCACGTCTGGGATAAACTCTGGATTATATTATAAAAGAAAAAAATCCCCTCTCACTCCTGTGAGTGGTATGTGTCTTCCTCAATCATGGGTCCTTTACCAGAGGCCTGGGAGTTTGAGGGTTCGTTACAGTATCTGCTGTTCCTAGCACTGCACTGTTCTGGACAGAGAGCTGTGATGTTATTCCTGGGATCTGTTGGAGCCACTCTCCCAGCTTAGGAGTCACAGCCCCGAGTGCTCCTACCACTACTGGGACCACTTTGGCCTTGATTTTCCACATCCTCTCTAGTTCTTCCTTCAGGCCTTGGTACTTCTCCAGCTTCTCATACTCCGTCTTCTTAATGTTGCTGTCACTTAGCACCACTACCTCTATCATCATTACTGTCTTCTGGTCCTTGTCTGCTACCACAATGACTTGTTGATTGGCCAGGACCTGCCTGTCCATCTGGAACCGGAAGTCCCACAGGATCTTAGCCCTGTTATTCTCCACAACCTTCTGTGGAATCTCTCATCTGTACTTGAGAGGGTCTAGCCCATACATTGTGCAGATGTTCCTGTATACAATGCCAGCTACTTGGTTTATGCTGTTCCTGCTTGCATCTTACACCCTGCCACTATGTGTTGGACTGTCTGTGAGGCCTCTCTGCACAGTCTGCACCTTGGGTCTGTCTAGTGTGGTAGACCCCTGCTTCTATGGATCTGGTGCTTAGCGCCTGTTCTTGTGCTGCTATGATCAGTGCCTCAGTGCTGTTTTTTAGTCCAGTCCTTTCCAGCCACTGGTAGGATTTCCCAATGTCAGCCACCTCAGCTATCTGTCGATGGTATGTTCCATGCAGGGGCTTGTCTTGCCATGGTACTTCTTCCACTTGGACTTCCTCCCATGTCTGCTACTGCCTCAGGCATTCTCTCAGCAGCTCATCTTTGGGTGCCATCTTAGTGATGCATTCCTGGATGCTCTGGGTTTCATCCAAGACAGTGGCTTTGACACTCACCAGACTTCCATCTAATAGTGTGTGTGTGTGTGTGTGTGTGTGTGTGTGTATCCATTGTGATTAAAATTAAATACTATAATTGCATCTGTCATCACAATGTAAATATTTATCTCCTGTATTGCAATTGCTTACTCTTGATTTGAAAATTATTGAGTTTTCCCATTGGCCTCTACTCAATAACACTCAAAATAATAACATAAATACAAGCTATCTTACCGATAGTGTAGCAAGGGAGTACCTTTTGCTGTACAGTTCAAAAGCACTTCTGAATTTTCTGAATTCTCTGAATATATGACATCAGATGGCTCTTGAATAAAAACAGGACCATGGAGAATTTGTTCATCTATGAAACAAAACACATTAAGCAGATTTAAAACGTAATATTTTATCTAAAGACAATTCAAAATGTATCTGTTTTTCCAGCAAGACCTTAGCCATATTTTACAATTGACACTTTTGTGCAAAGAGTTCTATCTTAATGAGTTCTGCATGAAAGAACTAAACAATTTTGAGATATCTAATTTTTCCTCTCTATTCAGAAACAGCAAACATGGCATTTATCATAAAAGAGCTGTAAATAATAATAATAATAATAATAATAATAATAATAATAGGATAAAAATGCCAAATCCAGTCTAAACATCTGGCTCACTGTGTGACCAACAATAATAACAATAACTACTACTCTCAGTGAGGCACTACCTTGATGTGGTTGTGGGGCTTGAGTGCTCCAAGGAGGATGAGAGCTATGCCAGAGGTTCAAACATACTGGACAGGTCTCATCAGAGGAGCCAGACAAAGAGTGTCTCTCCCAGAAACAATATGAGGAGATATAATTTACAGAAACCTATACTGCATCAGTCACTGCCTGGGTCAACAAGGACCATGCTAAGTATTCTAGTTCCTGGACATCTGGTGACAAGTGGGCTTCAGGACTCAGGATTGTTGGCTGAGCAACCAGGGCCAGAAGCTGCAGGACTACTGGAAAAAAAGTTGTTTACCTGTCACAAATATATGAAGACTGAAAACAAAGAAATAATGATCTGCTATTACAAATCAAGTCCAAAAAAGAGGATATCTGAAAAGAATGCACCACTTCTGGAAAGAACAACATCTAGAATCAGACATAACAGAATAGGGGCTAGCAGATCAGTCAATTTATAATGTGAAATAAAATATTCACAGAAGTAGAATTGAAAGAAGTGCAAAGGTCTACCCAGAGCAAAGAAATTGAAGCCTTGCCAGAAGTAGCTCAGACTATAGAGGCAAACCAGGGGGAGTCGGCACTAGAGGAAGCCAGAATAGCTATTGAAAATTGTTTTCATTCCCAAACCAGGCACCCTCTCTTCTGCCTTCTCCTCAGAAAGAACAAAGCCCTCTAACTACAAAACAAGAAGAACTGAAACAAAGAATAACTGAGCATCTAGAACACCACAAAAACAACAGGATAAGGTTGCCTGCATTGAGGATTGTTACAAAGAAATGTCTAGCACAAGTATTAAAAATGCCAATACTGTAATATCAAATATAAGGACCAGCTCGCTGAAGAAACAAATTAACTAATTTACAGCACAGCTGCAGTTATAACTTAATACCTTGGATGCAAAATCTACAAACAAGAAAAAAAGCCAAAGAGTGCACCACCAAAATGAAAGATCAGGTTGGAAAATAAGATCAGCATGATAAGATCAGATGCAAGCAAGCTAGAACAGATGAAAGAAAAGAAGTTGAAGAACAAAAAGGCCAAAGAATACCTAATCAAGAAATATCACCTAGAAACAAGGAGGATCAAAGAAGCACTGGAAATAATAAATCAGCAAATAACAGCCATAATGTACAAACTCGAATTGCACACTATAGGCAGAATCTCCAATTTCAGTTGAATCAGAAATGTTTCTACTAATCCATCAATGGAGAGATTGCAATGAACCAGTCAACACCTGACAAAGAAGAAAAAGTTCAGTTCTGGGCACAGCCATGAGACAACCCAAAGAAATACAACAAGAATGCAACTTGGATAAAGGAGGTGGATAAGAATAAAAAAGAAGGTGAAATGAAAGAACAGCAGAAAAGGTGGAGAAAAGGGCAAGGAAGTTCAAGAATTCATAAGCACCAGGTGAAGATGAATTGCACTGTTTTTGTTTGAAATATCTGAGTGGTCTACACCCTTTCATTGACAAGCAGTTTAGCAACTTACTGCAAGGAGGAGAAATTGAAGATTGGATTTCTAACTGGAGTGGTAGCTGATGCAGTCCAACAGCATCTAGTTGAAAACAAGCTATTTCCATCTGAGCAGAAAGAAAACCACCCAAAAAGCAGAGAGACCAAAAAAAATCAGCTCCTAATTGACAAGATGATTTTGGAAAACTGCAAAAGAAGGAATACCAACTTCATTGTAGTTTGGACTGATTACAAGAACACATCAACTCCCTGACAGATTGGATGCCTAGAAGTGCCTAGAAATAGCAGGAGACAATAGAAACATCAGAAACTTTGTGCAAAGGTCAATGGCACAAAGGAAGACACAGTTGCTGGTCAATGGTGATAGACTGGGGAAGGTTTACATCAAGAGAGGAATCTTTCAAGGAGACTCACTATTACCACTACTGTTCATTATTTCATTGATTCCTCTGTCAACAATACTGAACAATTCAGGCCATGGCTATCAAACATCAAAAACATCTGCCAGGTTATCCCACCTCCTTTACATGGATGATCTGAAGCTCTATGGAAAAATACCATCTGAAATGGAATCGCTGCTCAACACTGTCCGAATATACAGCCAAGATATTGTAATGGAATTTGGACTGGACAAATGTGTCACTCTTATTACAACAGGGGAAAAATAGTGAAAACTGAAGGAATCAAGATGCCCTATGAAAATAACAGAGTGTCTGGATGAAGATGATCACTACAAATACCTGGGCATCCTTCAAGCTGACAACATCAAGCACACTGAAGTCAAGAAGAAGGTTAGTAGTGAATACATCAGAAGAGTGAAGGAGATCCAAATCCCAAATTCAGTGGAGGAAATACCAACAAGGCAATTAATACCTGGGCAATTTCAGTCATTAGATACACATCTGGAATAGTGGACTGGACTCAAGCAGAACTAGAAGCCCTGGATAGGAAGACCAGAAAAATAATGACAATGAATCATGCCCTTCATCCACGCAGTGACATTGACAGACTCAGTGAAGATACATTGAAGCTAGTATACCATGAAGTCTTACTAAATACTGAAGAGACCATACTGGCCTTTAAGAAAGACCAAATGAAGCATAGAAAAGAGACATGGCAAGGCAAAATATTATATGACCAGTGCATAAAAGAATTACCCGGCAAAGCAGATAACAAGACCTGGCAATGGCTAAGAGCAGGAAAGTTAAAAGAAAGCTAGTATACCATGAAGGCTTACTGAATACCAAAAAAACCAAACTGGCCACTGACCACCTAGTTATCTCCTGCAAGAAAATTGCACAGACTGACTACAAACAATGGCATGACAAAGTAGCAACAATGATTCATTGGAATATCTGCAAGAAATACCATTTGCCTGCAAGCAAGAACTGGTGGGACCACAAAACAGACAAACTAATAGAAAATGAAGAAGCTAAAGTGCTCTGCGATTTTATAATTCAAACTGACAAGCACTTCCACACAATACCTCAGATTTAACAATTGTTGATAAGAAAGACAAAAAAGTCTGGATAATGGACATTGCAATACCTGGAGACAGCAGAAGAGAAGAGGAAGAAAAAGAACTGGAGAAAATCACAAAATATAAAGACCCGCAAATAGAAATAGAACAACTGTGGCAAAAGAAAGCAAAGATAGTACCAATAGTGATAGGTGCCTTGGGGGCAATCCAGAAACATCTGGAGCACCAGTTGAAAACTATTGACAAACTCACCATCTGTCAACTGCAAAAGGCAGCTTTACTTGGAACAGCTTACATCCTGTGATGATACCTTTAACACCATCTGCCTATCCCAGGTCCTTGGGAAGGACTTGATGGCTGGATAAAAATGCCAGATCCAGTCTGAAAAACTGGCTAACTGTGTGAATAATAATAATAATAGTAATAACAAAAATAATAGCCAAAAGTGGGAAGTACCCCTTCCCTCTTTCCTTGAGGTCTTTTAACTTAACTAGCCATGTGTTGAGGTATCCATCTAGTGGAATTTAAACACAATTGAAATATACAATATTCATGTGCCCTTAATGTTCACCTATCACTTTGCTGCTTTATAGTCAAAGCTGTAAAAACATAGGGTACTTCTTGCCCTTCATTTATTTCAAAATCTTACGAGTGGAAATTGCTTTCAGTCTTTCTCAGATAGTATGCAGGCAATTTCCTCTTTCCATACAACCACAAACATTTCATGTCTGATTAACAATGAGACCTCATTTCTTGAAGATTTGTGGGGGCTTATTTACATAATGAAGGTGAGGAAATGCACTTGCTTTTATCCCTGCTTCAGAATTGTAAGATGCTTGTTGCCTACACCTTGCCTATATCTTACCTGTGTAGAATGATCATTCAGGAAAATACAGTAAACCCTGGTAAGTGGATTACCATAACACAAAGAACTGAATAGAACTAGGCAGATATTACAGTGCAGACTCCTCTGACCAAAAAACCCATGTACCAAGTGTCATGTTAGTTTCCTCTATATGTGTTCATTTGATGCGATTCACTTAGCAACAACATCTACAGTCCGTAGGACAAGTGTTATCATCATAAAAAGCAAGCCAGTTTAAGAATGTACACTTCATTAAGTAATAAAATCTTACCTCTGGGTACAATTTACTTGGACTTACCTCAGTCTGACCAATACATGATCTGTGCTTCCCCCTCCACCAGTATTGGCCATCCACTATTTCTTGAGTGCAAAAACAGACATCATCATCCATTCAATCCCAACACACACACACACACTTTTTTTTTTTTTTGTCCCTTCAAGTCAATGTTGACTCTTGATGACTGGCTGGATAAGTCCCTGCAGTTTTCTTGGCAAGATTTCAGAAGTGGTTTGCCATTGCCCTCTTCTTCCTAGGGCTGAGAGAGAGCAACTGGCCCAAAATTGCCCTGCTGGTTTTGTGCCTAAAATGGGACTAGACCTCAGTCTCCTGGTTTCTAGCCTTAACCAAGCTGGCTCTCTACCCAGTATAATCCGTACCCATTGCAAAAACACTCCCATCTGTGTTTTCAAACTTCGAAAGTCCCATTTTCCATCCTGAGCCATCTTAAACCCTTCTGACCACTTAGATTACTGTGCTTTATTCCAATCTAGTGGCATCCCCAGTTCTGATTGGCTCCAGTGCTTGGCATGGCCTCTTCCCTCCAGTGGCTATATGGCATTTCATTCTGGGCTCCTGTTCTCAGCTGGTCAGCAGTTTCCTTGTATGTTTGTTTGTTTCTTCCAGTTGATCCTGCAATGGTTATGAAGATCATGAAGTGTGTAATGCCTCCTGGCCACCATATTTTCCGCATCCCTTCTGAGAGCAGACCTCAGTTCCACCCTTACATCTCCTAGTGAGTATTCTTTTAATTTGTGCCCTCACAGGATGAAGCATCCTTTCTTCGCCACCTTATGCCCACTGCCAATGGTTTCCTTTGGTCCTTCTGCTCCTCCTTTTCCTTTTTTTTAATCGTTAAGGTACAACACAGGCATGTTGAAACAAAGCTATCAAGTTTCAGTGAATGCTACTTTGCTTCTATGAAGATGAACCATCCTGCTGAACACTGATTAGCTGCTACATCTAAGAATTAAAATGTGAATCTATGAAATGAAAGGGCTTGTGTGTAGAAAAACTGCAGCCCAGGAACCATGTGTGGCCCACAACCTTCCTTTTCAAGGTCTCAAACTGCCTACATAAATAAGATTCAAATTTTCAGATGTCTTGGGGTGTGTTTATGGGGTTTGCTCGGGATCAAGAAAGAAAATGGATTCCTTAAAGTGGCATTCAGACCCCATAGACCCCTTAAAGCTTATAATTCCCCAAATTGGTCCAATTGTTCCCTTTGGGGGTATTTTAAGAGGCAAAATCTTCATCCTTGGATTACATGATGAAGTACCATGAGGTTCTTCTTAAGCAAGTTACAACAAGTCATATCAGGACAAGTTTAGCCTTTCTTTTTTTCCATAAGAAGCACAGAGATGGAATAGACAGATTGCAATTAATTTAGCATTCATGTTACTTGGGATGGTTTGGTTGATCTGGGACAGAAGTGAACAATCAGTAGCCAAAGGTGCATGGTGATCCTGACTCCCCTTTGTCAGCCTCAGTGCTCCCCAAAATCACACCTCCAATATTTGGGATCAAAGAATGGTGCTGTGATCTCTGTAGATTCTCAGCAGGACACTTAAAGCAAAGAAAAATGGGGTATTAAATCTGGGATAGTTTGACACATATAGAAAGGATTATTCCATTTCCCTCCCACACAGAGACACACAAGTGTAGTAGTAATGAAATGAAATTCTCATCCTTGTCCTTTCAATGACAACATTCATGATCACCATATCCACTTGGGCCATCGGGTTGTTGTTGTTTTTTTAAATGGGTGGTGCCTAGCTTATCTTATATTGAATAAGTCAGTCATTAGAACTGTATTGCAGAAATCTGGTTTATAGTCAAAGCATGGAAATCATGGTGATCTCCATCATGATTTTCCAGTCATCCTCAATGGGCACAGTTGGCTTGGACAAGCATGGCTGTATTGCCCAATCTAAAGCATAGTTAATGAGCTCATTCTCAGATGTTGCAACTAACAGAGACAGCCAGCCTAGCAATTCAAATATCTCTTCCAAAGCTCAGTTAATCTTTATCTAGAAGTACTCACTCAGCAGCGTTTCGAGGCTGTTTTTAATGCATTTTTACTTTTTAACAAAGGTGCCCAGCCAGAAGACCCAGAGGCTACAGTATATGCAGATTCTGAGAACCTTAAGTCTCAGAGATTTTTTTGGGGGAAAAAAAGGTTGCCAAATTGTGGTTTCTATTTTCTGCTACAATAAAATTTACAAATGGGTGAGAAATTTTGGAAGTCCCTGGGAGCTGGGCCTAAGGGCTGTTAAATATACACCTCTGTTCTGCTGGAGGAAAACTTAACAAAGCAAACCAAAATCAGCCCAAGAAAGGGCTGAGTGCTAACTCATAGATGAAGAAAGAGAAATGGAAAATGGGAGAAGTGAAAGGGAGTGGTTCAAATACTAAATATGAAATATGGCATTTGTTACAGCAGCTTTCCCCCTTTTGTCCATTCTCTAGGTTAGTAGTATTCTGTGGAAAGCTTGGTTAGGAAGAAATTTATAAAAGGGTTCCACACTGAGTACATCAGGAAACATGTTTTTACATGTGCTTTATTCTCATTTTTCTTTGCAAATTCCCATCCAAGCATAATGTATAAAGCATAACAGTTTACAGTTGGCAATTGTTACATGGCAAAACTAAGAAGATGGCTATTTGGACAGGTACTGTTGACATCTATTGAGTTGCTTTGGACCGTTATTATATTATATAATAGGAGTTTGACCTGTCATCCAATATGTGAAATTTGCCCACCTCTGCTATTGGCTGTCCACCAAAGATCACACAGAAGAGGAAATGATTCAGTTGTATATTTGATTCAACCATATATAAGAAAGCCTGGATGCTCTGAAATTACATGCTATATTTCCTGCATGGTTCTTTTGTACTGTTGTGGAAGATGCATGAAAGATCAATTGTTTTCATTTGTGCAGGTGATTTGTTTTATATCATGAACTTGGCCATGTCCTTCAGACACCAAAGTATTATAGAAGCAGATATCTAATAACAGAGACAAATATCTACCACAAAGTTAGAAGGATGTGTCTTTATGATATATAGTAATCTTGACATGCATGCTATTCAATGAAGTTTCATTAGTTTTGTGTTCCTGGACAAGACAAATAAATAATAATGAACCTTTTTTTCCAATCTACTGCACAAGCATTTTGTCACTGTGATTTGAGTTATAAGCGAATTCTAGATATAGTGGCAGATACTGTTTGCTGCTTTATATTGTCACAGCGTTCATCTGCCATTATTACCAAACTGACTGAAGGTTCCATTTGATGATTTACAATAGAAGAGGAGATAATAGCTATATCACTTAATATCCTGTCAGTTAAATAAATCCAACACTTTTACTACTATAACTTTTACTTAGTAAAATAATGTACAGCTGAACTTTGAAAGCAGTGATAATTAAAAAAAAACAACTGAATAGATTAAGGTTGCCATATCCCTCATAAAGAATGGGTTTAGTTTCTCTAGAACTCAAATGGCTCTGGAGTGTACTGAAGAAAGAAAGAAAGAAAGAAAGAAAGAAAGAAAGAAAGAAAGAAAGAAAGAAAGAAAGAAAGAAAGAAAGAAAGAAAGAAAGAAAGAAAGAAAGAAAGAAAGACAGACAGACAGACAGTATGCTGTCCATCCAAATACCTTGCCACACATATTGCTGGCCTAAAAATAGTGTGCAGTTTGTAAAGAATAAACTAAATCACTCTGTCTGCTGGATGGAATCTGATAGCACACCTCTCTGGGGATATGAAAAGTGTGTAGAATAGGGCACCTTGTTCCAAGAAAGAGAATTTTACTCAGCATGTAAATTCCTGTGTCAGGTTCTCTTCATCTTATCTATTAATTGAATGTAAAGCATATTTTTTGAAACCATTGTTTTTATTATATGAATGAGCTACATAATATCTTTAGCTCTCCTTCTCTGCACAATGCTGGAAGCATCTGACTGTTTTCAAGTAATTTTTAGGGGTATGTGAACTTAATGGGTTTTTTTGAGAAAAAGCCATGATCGACAACCATGTTTTGTTTCAGTTTGTTCGCACTAACTATTGGTTAAACAATCCATTTCCTGTACAGAAATACCACCCTTGTCTAAACAAGGAATCAGAAGTGTCTGATTTCTTTTTCACGGAGATGAACAAAGAGGAGAGCAATGGGACAACATATGAGGATGACATTTTTTCAGCCACTGAAACAGGGAATCTGTTGTTTTCCATTACATATCACTTGGACACTTTGTTCTGATGCCATCATATTATGTTTTTCTACCCAGATTAGTAGCAGCCAATTATATGGAGCAGGAAAGATAGGCACGTTTATTACATGTTGCAGATGAAGAAAATTTGACACAAAGGTCCTTGAACTCAGGATAAATGAATGGGCTAGGTCACATACTTAACTCCCATTGATGACATGCATTATCTTTCTATAGGGCTCAACAGTCCTGCATTGTGTACACATTTAAGAACTAACTTCAACTTAGTCTAGCTGTAATCCACTTTTTTCACTGGCAGAATTTCCCATAATGAAGTATTTCTGGGTGCTTTACACTAAAAAATAGAAAACAATAAAAAGAAAAAAATTATGTGTCTAGACAAACACAGCCCCTATAACATAACACAAACTATAGAGATTCCACAAATACCCTACCATGGGCTTGTGAGAACAGCCAAGCTTTTAAAGATTTCCTGAACGTTACCAGGTTGGAAGCCAAATGAATCTTAGGGGAATATCATTCTAGAGGGAAGGTACCATGACAGAGAAGGCACAGGTCCTGATAGGTCCTGATAGGTGGCATTTTTGATCGAGGGGACCTGAAGTGCACCAACTTTGCCTTACTTACTAGGCAGGAAGAAACCATGGAGATAGGTGGTCCCTCAAATAACCTGGCCCTATGCCATGAAGGGCTTTATAGGTGATAACCAGCACCTTGAATTGTACCTGGAAGCTCATGGGCAACCATTGCAGCTTGTAGAACAGTGGTATCACATGCCCAACATTGCCTGTGCCATTGCATTCTGGACCAGCTGTAGCTTCCAAGCAGTCTTCTACAGCAATCCCAGGTAGGGTGCATTGTAATAGTCTGACTGTATGAAGGGCCTCCCAATCCAGGAACAGGCAGAATAGGTGTACCAGGCCCTCTTGGCTTCATCTGCCCCTGCACTTCAAGCAGAAACTATGACTCTAAGACAGGTCCAAGATTGCACACCAGTCTTAAGTGACGGAGCGCAGCCCCATCCAAGACTAAAGTTGGAAAGTTCCCCCAAATCCACAGTGATTTGATCTTGGCAGGATTAAGCCTGAATCTGTTCCTCCCTATTCAGAAGAATTCTTCTCTTTCCACTGATAGCCTTTTCAATTATGCATAGTAGTTCAAATGAAATGTGAAATTGTTCTGAGTTAATTATCAATGTATCTAAAAAGATTGAATGATTATAACATGATGCCTGCCCCTCTGCCAGTCCAACAGATAATGCCAGGACTGACTTGGAATTTTCAGTAAACTTAATGTTTGGGAAAGTTCAATATGACACCATTTGGAAGCAATTATTTTTATAGCATGATGTATGACTGTTCAAGAGAAATCTTCAGAATGCTCAAGGATACATTAAAGACTGTTCAGACAGCAAGTTGCTGATTGCTTGCAGATAATTGACAACTGGCTGTGAGAAACTTGAAAAATAAATCACTCCAAGCAATTAGGGGAATGTGAAACTAAGCAAGATTAAAGGGAAGAGTATATTTTCACCATCTATAATTGGAAAGAAGTGCAAGTGATATTAATTTAAAACGTAGCACAAGACCCTTAAGATTAATAGAGAAGTATGTTCTATGAATATTTGAGTAATAGGATGTTTCTTATTTTACACTAAGCATAACTCTGTATGTTGCCAGGTCAGCTAAGTTAAAGAAAAAACGGACAGAGAGGGCAGGGAGTAAAGTTCGAAGAATCCAGATGAGGAGGACATCCAAGCAGAAAGCAGTCATTTAACCGTCACTCAGATGGAAGGATTAAGGAAAAAGAAGTATGGAATATGGAGAGTGTGGAGAGAAAAGAGTTAAAACAACAACCAATGGAAACAAGAAGTGACTTCTAAGACCTTGGTCATTATACCCTTATCCTCATTCACACTGAACTTCTACTTCTGGGATAGATAGCTCTGGTTCTTATTCTGAATATTTGTATTTTCTTTTTTGTTTTTATATTTCCAGGGAATTATTATTTCTTCCTCCCATCTCAATAGAAAGTTGCTCTCTCTGTCTCTGTCTCCCTCCCTGGATCTCTATCATGAGTACAATGCAGTTAATAAGAGCTGCACGTACTTCCTTAGGTAGTGCATAACTAATAGCGCTTTGCAGCATCTCAAAGGAATGCTATGCTTCAACAAAATTTCCATTGATGCACTTGGACACAGAGAACGAGGACCTTATTCCTAAGCAGAACAAGAGTTGCATTGCTTTGCTCAAGAAAAGTTACTTCTGTGCAGAGTCAGTCTGGGTCCTTTTCAAATGAGACAACATCAGCTCCACCTTGGTACTTCTTTATCAAGCATTGAGACAGAATCCACCTGCTTCTAATGACAAATAACTTCTAAAACCTAATTTATATAATTCTATTGCTGCAATGTTTGTTAGTGGATATTAGCTTAAAGAATTTTGTAAATGGCATAGAAGTTTAAGGCTTCTAGAAACTCATCTAAAGGCTTTAATTACTGTCTTCTAGTTTAATGTGTAAGTGAAATTATGCCTGGATGTACGTATGATCAAAAGCTGTTTTAAAAGATCCATTCATGGAGGAACGGTTGCATGGAACAAGCTTTTGGTTCTGCTATTTGGAAAACCAACTTTTAACTCTCATTTTGGGGAAAATTAATTCAATAGTCAAAACTGTTGGAGAAACTGTGGAAGCACACATTCTTTTTACTGAGGAAACAGTGGTTGTGCACTTCATCCTCACATAGGGACTGACATTAATTCTACATGCTCTTCTAGATAGAAAGGGTCGGGAGAGGTGAGAAGTATTAATCAATTATGGGGAAATAGCAGGGTTGGTTTGATACAAGGTCTACTGCTGGTGAAAATGGTGAGTCATTGAAAGTATATAATTACTTGGTTTACAGAAGAGAAACATCACTCTAGATTGTCCATGGACAATTAAAAATAGTTGTTCCATTTTGGCTACTTTCTACATTCACTTGACTACTAAAATGTATGTAAGCTCAAGCACCATAAGTCTATGGACAACACTGGTGTTCAAATAAATAAATAAACAAACAACCCAAGAAAAGAAAGTGAGAGAGAGCTATGAGTCTGGCACAACTTATGGAGAAACACAATGAAAATTAAGGTTAAGATGAAGATAAAAGATCCCTGAGTTTCAAATAATGTTAGGAATCAAGTGAAACGCACCCCACAATTGTAATCAGTTAGTGTATTTGCATAGATTTTGTTTTTTGTTTTTTTAAATTATGCTAGTAGTATAATTAGTCTCACACTTGAAATTCACAGTGAGAATGTACAGGTGAATCCTAAAGATTGCAAGAGATTCAAAACAAATTGGGATGTTTTGGGCCTATTGGGTTTATTCTAGGAGGTTAAACAAGGAGCAGGTAGTGAAATGATCAAACAGCCTTTTGTCTGAAAAAAAGAAGTAGATCTGGTTCTGGAAATAGGAGTGAATATCATATGAAAATGGTGATATTTCTAGATAAAATTGTGAAGAACAAAATAAACCTTGAGTCATTTCTGAGCCAAAATGATATCTAAGGATTCAGAGCAAGGTATCAAATAAGCAGCAAATTAATGAAGTGTCTGTCGCCAAGAAAAAGACCAAAACTCTTTGGATTCAGTGGAATCTTTCTTAAGATATAGTGCCCAAAACTACACATAATCCTTGAAGTGGGGTCTGATCCACTGGAAATATAGTGGCAGTATTATTTTCTGTGATATAGAAATTAAATTTCTACTGAAGCAGCCTGAAAACGCATCTGTCCTTTTAGCAATCAGGCCACACTGCTAATTTATATTCATCTTGTGATTAGCTGCTGCTCCAAAATCCTTTTCATGTGCCAAGCCATGTATTCCCCAACTTATATTTGATTTATTTGTTCCTAAGTAAAGAATTTTGAATTTGTCTTTCTTAAATGTCATTCTGTTATTTTCAGCCCCTTTCTCTAACCTATCAAAATCAGAGTGTTAGGCATCCCACCAAACTTTGTGTTATATGCAAATGTGATTCGAATTCCCTCCAGTTATTCATCCAAGCAATTAATAAAATCTTGAAAGGTATTGGTCCCAGGATCAAACCCTTTGGCAATGTACAGATAATAGTATATACTCTACTATATCTTACCTGCTTAGTAGAGGAAGAGAAATACTTTTCTTAATTCCAATATGTCACAAGCATATATGGACAATAACAATCAAGATATTTTGTTCCTGCAGTTTCCACCAAAGTCTGAGCCAGTGTCCCACTGGAAACTAAATCAAGGCTCTGAATCAAGTTTTTGGGATCATATCTAAGCAAACACAAGATATCATAATTTATGTGTACAGACACCTATCACACCCAAGCTCTTCTGTAGCAGTAAGCAAAATAGAATACAGGTGGAATATTCCAACAGTCCAAGATGTTGCCTATGCAAGTGGTTACAAGAACATTTAAGCGGCAACCAAATATGAACTTAGAAAGAGGTCAAATTATAGGCCACAAATTTGCATTATGTTGGAAGAAACTACCTATGATATATATACAGGACAAAAAACCAGAAGATTCAAAACATCAGAAATTTCATAATAAATATCTAAAAAATAATTCAGTTAATATCTGAAGTGAGTTTCACTACTGAAACTAAAAAAAAAAAAAAATACTTGGGGAAGTATTCACATCACATCTAAAGTACTTTTCTATCCAAATAAATTATATCTCTATGATGATTCTATTGAATGAATATTTATACATTTTGTTTTGATAGGTGACATAATAAAGATTGACCCTAAAACTTCTCTTTGTGGTATAGATAAATACTACCTTTAATCACTCTCCAGATGAAAACATGTAAGGGAGATAATTAATTTAAAAAAATGCTACAATTGGATCTGTTCATTTTATTTTAGTACGCTAACTTAAACACCTAAAAGCAAAATACTAAGTTAACCTAGATGCATTGATAATTCCTCATAAGAGAGATTCAAATACTACCTTACTTTGTTTTTATATAGGTTACCATATAGAACAATAATGTATTTTAAAAAATAATTAATGCCTTACATAAGGTACTAATAGATACAAAGCAACTACATAAAATCATTAGTTCTGTAGCATTTCAACACAGGTGAGACATGCTTCTTAGAATTAATACAGCTATGCATACAGACACAACAAGTGTGCAAACTGAATTTGTTATTAAACAATTTCAATGGTTTTTTCACTAATATATGACCATATACTAAAAAAAAAATTAAAATGTATTCTGATCCAGCAAAAGTGCCCACAAATAGCTATCCATTTGTGAATTGTCCCCAGGCTGCTGCAGAAATTGAATTAATATAATATGATATAGTAAATGTATTTTCTACCCCAATCCAACAGTTCATGATCTATGTTGTGATTTTTCACATGCTTCAGCAAAACAAAAGACAAAAAAAACCCCAAAACCCTGATATATGCCAGGACATACAACAGGGCACTGAAGAGAAATATGCATATTGCTTAAAACAGTGATTCATATATTGTCCACGCTAGTATTTTTTTAAAAATCCATAAGCTGTTGCTTGTTAGGGAAAGGGAACCCTTATTTATACAAATGTTCTCTGAATGATTTGCAGAGTTACATTATCATGGTACTTGTCTTAGGCATATTAGAAATATGCCCTAATAGGAATATATCTGATGAACCAAAAAAAGACAACTTAATTTTCTTAGTTAGAAAATAGAATGCCTTTAGCACAGCTGATTAATTAATGTGCTTCTATCCCTCTGAAGTGCCATTAAAAATAAAATTGTTCAGCAATTAAAAGATAATAATGCAAACTAATATGATGAGACATAGGAGCTTTCTTTACTGTCAGTTCTGAAGTATGTCAAAGGATAATTTGGGGCAGACTTGTAATTTTTTTTAAACACAAAATATTCACCTCTGCAGAGATTAGATTCTGTCAGATGAAACCAAATATTCTAACTGGGAGATAGCAAAACTGAAACACCAAGAGAGGTCCTATATATGTTTGTTTTTATACAGTAGGAAGCCTTAAATATTATGTATAAAATAATTTTTTCTACTTCTGAATCAAACCAAAAATGTTGAATTCTTCAATCATTTTGCAAAGTTGGATGAACAAGATAAACTGTATACTGACAGATGATTCCTTGTCTCCATTATATTCAGTAGTTTTGCTATTCAAGTATAGACATTAAGAGCAAATTTACTCTAGAGGTCATTCATCTAACCAGCATTGTCCTTAGAGTATTTTGTGTGTAGCACTTGTATGATTTACACTGGTGACCTAGACTACATCTTCTCTATCTTACTTAAAAGTATTATCTGGAAACATCAGTTGAGCAAAACCATGATAGGCAATGGATGTCAATATTTATGGACTCATCTGTAGATCATCATGCAATATGGAACATTGTAACTTGGAATATATGAAGAATAAATGATAAACAGTATGAATTAATAAAATGAATGAAAAATAGATATGTTCTGTGTCTATGGAACTAATAGAACTGGAAGGACTATAATAGAATAGAAGTGAAGCTGTATATTTAATTATGAATGAAAGGGCTAAATGTATGTCAGAAAATATGAATTGATATCATCTAGTTGGTTGTGGGTATGTATAAAAGAAGGAATCCACAGTTAGTGACAGTTGCATGGTGATAATGAAAGACTTTTGGTAAATTGTTTTGAGACAAATTGTGGAGCATTCTAAATGAATGTAATCCATGGGGGAAAATGACATTCTCTTAGATTACATGAATGGATGTGTAGGAATAAAGTGATGGGCCATTTAGAGACCTAGGAAAGGATGCAGGGAAAAAAAAAGTATTTTCTGAAGTCTAGTCATATGTACAAATGGCAAATGAATAAATATAAATCTAAAAGTGTTATTGATTTAACTTTTATGATGAAAGATTGAGAGAACAATGAAGGATATGAGGGTGATAAAATATTCTAAATATGGGACAGTTTCTAGAGTGGATTTTGGGAAAAAATGGGCATGAAAGAAAAGAAGACTATAGAAAAATTAGAATGACTGAAGGGAAAAAAAATGAATCCAGGATGAAAAAGTATTATAACATAGATAAATCCCCTAGCAGAATGAAGGGAAAGTGAATGTAAGGAAAGGAAGCTATGGAAACTCCTTGGAACGGTGAAAGTAATTATTTTCCAGAGTACTAAAGAAGTTTGTGGAATTATGCTAATGGGAAATATGAAAAATAATGATTGGTGAAATGATGAAGTGAAAGAGGCTGTGGATGGGGGGAAAGATATGGATAAGAGTCCTGCAAAACCTGAGAACAATTTTGTATAATGCATATAGAGAGAAAACGATAATTGCAAAGAATATAATTCAAGAGAACAAGGGATAATTAGTATTAAAAGAAATAGAGTATTTTTATGATAATAATAAAAAATAGTTCTGGAATTGGGTGAAGATTTAAAAATGCAATCAATGAATAAATAGCATTCTTGGGCAAAAATGGATTAAAGTGAAGCCAGAACACTGTGACATCTGTGTAAACATCTGTAAGAACATTGAAAAATGGCTAGGCTGCAGGTGTGATAACTCTAGAAATGTTAAAATATGGATGAGATTTGCTTGTGGAGTAGCTGCATGACTTGTTTAATGTGAGTCTGAAGGCTATATTCAGAAATGTCAGTTGAAAGTATGTAATTACAAAGAGAAAGGTAGGAAGAGAAAATGCAAAAACTAGATTGTATGATGGAACAAAAAGTATGGTTGTCAACATTAATGTATCAAAGACCAAGGTAGTTGTGTTTGCCATGGAAAAGCAAGTGAGAAATTGCAAGTTATAGTTAAAGAAATAGAAACAGTAGATGAATTTGTGTACCTTGACATAACATTATTAAAGAGTGGGATATGGATGGGAAAAAAAATGGGGATATGAAAGTCCTGCTACAAAAATAGTGAGTAGTATCTGCTGTCTTGAAAAGGATGTCAAAAGAAGTAGAAGTGGTTATGCGCAAAAGCATGCTTCTTCCTGCTTTGTCGAATGCAGTGGGAATGGATGCTTAAGATGGGTGGATGAAAATATTATTATTATGGTTGGTTGCACAGTTAGCCAGATGTTTAGACTGGATTTGACATTTTTATCCACCTATCGAGTCCGTCCCAAGGACCTGGGATAGGCAGATGTCGTTTGATGGTGTTAAAGGTATCGTCGCAGGATGTAAGCTGTTCCAAGTAAAGCTGACTTTTGCAATTTTTTATTATTCATTGTTTCCAGGGAGAAGGATCTTACCAGGATGAGAGTAGGGAAGGCTTTACTTTTTATTTATTTATTTATTTTCCATCTGGTCTGCAAGTGTTTGTGGCAATATGTAAACAGAAAAATAATTTTGGCTGTAATTATCCTTCCTTCCTTCCTTCCTTCCTTCCTTCCTTCCTTCCTTCCTTCCTTCCTTCCTTCCTTCCTTCCTTCCTTCCTTCCTTCCTTCCTTCCTCCCTCCCTCCCTCCCTCCCTGACTCTATTGCATCCCTGGAAACCAGCATTTTTCAGACTGCAACAGGGAAGAAAGGATCATATTAGCCAACTCTCCAAAACTGTTTTTAAATGATGAAAAAAAGTTAAATAGTAAAACCCTTCCCTTCCATAAAACAGTTCTAGCATTTGGTTTCCAGTGTTCCAATCTTTCCTTTTCTTTGTGGAACTCTAGATTTTTTGTTTTACTTTTGCAACCTCCTTTGGACCTTACTTACTTCTGCAACCAAACAGGACAGACTCAGACTCCAACGAATAGTTAAGTCTGCAGAAAGGATCATTGCAATCCATCTGCCTTCTGTAGAAGAACTATATACTGTGAGGGTCAAAAGGAGGGCAGAGAGGATATCTGCAGACTCTTCTCATCCTGGGTACAATCTGTTCCAACTTCTTCCTTCAGGACGGCGCCATAGAGCTCCTTATGTTAAAACATTCAGACATCAGAATAGTTTTTTCCCTCGTGCCATTGCTTTGCTGAATACCATGTGATCTTTTTTTGCTCTTATCCAAACGCACCGTTGATTTTGCTGTTATCACTGAAGATAAATTCCTTGTGTATGTTTTATACTTGGCCATTAAAAGTATTGGTATTGGTATTTTATATATCTTATTATTTTCATACCTCCATTTTCTCTCTCTTCACTGTTCCAAGTTACCTGAGTTTCTTGCTTTGCCTATCAACTTTGCACATTGTCTCTCACTTCCTTTATTTCAAGCACATTCTTTCTGAGCACATCTGCTTTGTCACCTCATTTAGCCTTCAGATCTTTTTTTCAAGCATGCTTCTTGCATGTTTTTCAAATCATGCTTGACACAAATAACCTTTTTTTCGAAATGCTATATACTACATAAAAGTCTTTCCCCATCTCTTGATTATGCTGCTGGTTTTCCATAAAGGGAACATATACCAGTGAATTTCACATTATGCATTTTAGGTGGTGGATATTTTTCTTACTTCTTTTTGACATTTCTGTCATGTTTTATTTTAAAGCACAATTTTTTAAAAAGCCCAACATTATAATTAATAATCAAATAAAAATCAATATGTTGAGTTTAATTGTCATAACACATTGAAAAATAACTTAGTGGCAAGGAAGGCCCTTTTAAAGCTTTGACTGATAAAGCAATTGTAGCCCTAACAGGAAATGAAACCTGGCTTAGTGACTCACACACTGGTAAACTCAATGCTGGACAATTACAATGTGCTTTTTATGGACAACTCTTGAAGATGGGCTGAAAATTGTGCTGGTCCAAAATGTAACAATAAGAGTGGTGATGGAACTTCCTAAGGGTTGTTCATTACTCCTCATGTTGCAACCACTTCAGTAATTTATCTAGTCTTCTAAGACCAGTTCAAGGTGCTCACTGTAATGTACCTTTCTTGTGTGGGAGTCTTTTCCTTTACTATTTTTTTGTTCTGCTGCCACTAAACTCCTTTTCTTTTCTGCTTTAAATATTTTTTCCTAAGGTTATATAACTGGGTGGAGCATGTGGAAGACTCTTGATTGGCACAGAATCAAAGGGATCAATTGATTTTTATTAAATAATTTAAACATAGCTTTTTAATGGGTTCTTTTACTTTTACAATGCAACTATAGCCGATCAATACTAGCTGACCCTAAAATTATTCCCAAGTCTGTCTCCCTGACAAGACAATGTATTCCCAGGGCTCCTTCAGATCTGTCCTTCTACCTATACCTCTCAAGGCCCCCTCCTGCCTGTATTGCCATCTTCTGATTTGACCTTCCACCCTCCAACTATATCTCCTAATTTACCTAAATCTAGCATCCTCATTCACAACTAGATGACATGGCTAAGCCTCAGAAAGTGGCTTTTTATAGCTTCCAACTTTATTGGTTACCCAATATGATTTGCAGCCATAGAAAATAAACTCTTACATATACATTAGATCATTTTTCTTGACAGGGCATCTGCAACCAAATTTTGTTTCCCAGGAATATATTCAGATATATAGGAAAACTGTTTGCAGATCTTTGCAGCTGGGTGTTGTTATTGGATATAGTCTGTAACCATGTCAGTGCCTTGCCAGCTATTAATAAAGTGAATTCTTGTCTCCATATTTAAGGCTTAAGATGGTCAAAAACCATACTGTATCCTAAGTGTCAATTTGTAAGTGAGACATGCCACTGGATCATGGCACAGAACATATTTCAAATTATTGTTGGCAATTAGGTGTCCATAAAATCTTATCCAGAAATGGCTTTTTGTTAAGTCAGACAAAGGAGCAGATAAAGCAGCCTCTTTAGGGGAACAAACCTTAGATCACAATTAGCTAAGCCATTTGGGCTCTAGGGAACAGATGAGATCTTAGTTCTGCGCTGTTCTCTTAATTAATTAATTAATTAATTAATGTCCTGCCTGAACAACTTGATTTGGTTGCTATGCTGGCAAATGCTCACGTCCATCATTATAACCATCGACCTGACCCATGACATCACGGGGTTGACACACTGGAAAGGGGGATGTCACATCTTGGATCTAATTTTTTGTCTTGGGGCAGTGGCAATATGATCCTTGCTGGGGATGATCAGGTTGGAAGATTACCCACAGGACCACTATGAAGATTTTTCATGGCATGTGTCAGATAAAATCTCTCATTTTTGCTCAGTTGGACTGTGGTTGTGCAGGTCCTTTGCAGTTGGGCAAGGCATGTTCTGATGAGGTTATCTGGGAACAGTTTGTTTCTGTTGCCCTTGAGGAATTGGGCAGGGTCCTTGAAGCTGTAAGTGCATCCACCTACATTTTAGAAGCATACGACCCCTGCTGTCATGGCCAGCTCCAACTCAAAGGAGTCTGAAATAGAGAAGCCTACTCCAGGAGTGCTGGTTGGACTTCAACCTGATGAAACTTCAAGCATTCAGACACCTGAGGTTGATCCACTCAGCAGTCCCCAGGAGCAGCTGCATCTACTGTCAGAAGTTGGAGCTAGAAAGACTGCCCAGCTCCAAAGCATGCTTTGTGCCACAGAGAGCAGGGCAACAGGAATGACAGGGGGACATTCTCAGCCTTGACTAAATTCACCAGCATGAGCTCTTTTTAAGAGCAGCTGGTAGACTGGCTTCCTTTGCTGGGAACAACAATTATATACCTGGGTCCTCGATCACCCAGTGCACTCTATTCCAGTGGAGATTTGACAATTTTCCCAGCTCAAGCCCTGGTAACCATTACACAAAATGGCTCTCTACTACTGGTGCCATCCTCAATAATGCATTGACATTATCAGTACCTGTCTCTTCATTGCAGAAATAGCATGCACATTTTAGGCAGCAATAGTTGGAACAGTTCTTATACTAAAGAACATTAACACAAGGCAACAGACCAGTTCTTTTTTACTATTACAAGATGACAGTCAAGTACTTTTAAAAGGCTAATACTGAGATTTGTTTATTCTTTAATTGGGTAGAAAATTTTAAAAATGAACCCATTTGTTTCATTCATGCTAATTATGAAGATAAATGATTATTTAAACTAATAAATCATGAACGGAAATGTGTTCCTTTTTCTGTTGTGCCTTTGTTTTTCATTCGTGTTGGAATGAGAAATGGAAATACCCTCTGCAGGTCAAAAGTAGATGGAGACAGTGAAACTGACAGAAATAAACACTGTTCTCTAACATGGGAATTCCCTGATTATTCTTTCTCAGATGTGACAAATCATATGCCTTAAAAAGTGAATAATAGACTGTTTGCAAATGTCATGACATTTGGATGGATGACCCCAAACTTACAACTGGGAAAACAGTAGCTGGTTCTCTCATTAAAAACAAAATAAAGCACAATAAAATAAAAGCAGAGAAAGCTTATTGGATGGAGACCTTTTAAATAGCCCATAGAATTGAAATACTTTATTCAGTCTGCCTGAAATTGAGCAGAACTGCTGTCCTGGCAGGATTATAGAAAGATTTTTAAAAATTACACCATTTGTCTGGAAACTCTGAAATCTGAGTATGCCAGTAGCAGAAGGCTGGCTGGGCTTCCCACCAAAATCAATGGAAGAATGAATGTGGCAGTACCATAGTAAAAATAGATATTTCTTAAATTCTTCCACCTCTAAAAAGCAGTCTTTTTGAGAGTTTTTCTGCCTCTTTAAAGCAAGTTATATTAGTCGTAAACCATAGATTAGGGCAATGTTGGGGGAAAAAAACATTCTATACCTAAATAGAATCCTTACGTCCATGAAAAGTCAGGCATTACAGATTGCCCAAAAGGAAGATTAGGCTTTTTTTCCAAAATAATTTACATTTATGAGATACAGACAATTTTTTTTCAATCTATTTTTATTTTTTTTCTTTTATTTTTTTTTTTTTACATCTCATTGTCACTGAACATTAAAATATTTCAACTGTGAGTTAGTTTTACTTTTTTTTTTTTTCTGCTGGTTCTTAAAGTTTCTGCTTAGGCTACACTATGAGGTGTTTCAGACTTGGAGAACAAGGGCTCCCCACAGATGTTATGGGGTGTCTGTGGTTTCCAGTAGTTCCTATATGAGCAAGAATGAAAGACTTCAAGATTAAATCATCCTATCCATCAGAAATATTCTATTAAAGGTCTCATGATGAATAAGAATGCTGGAAGATGTAGGTAGAATAATAATAATAATAATAACAACAACAACAATAAGAATATAAAAGTTATTATAAATAATATTATTATAAATATTATTATTACAAATAAAAAGGACTATTGTCTGAGCAACCAGGGCCAGCAGCTATAGAACTACTGGAAGAAAAGTTGTTTACCCATTGCAAATATATGAAGACTGAAAACAAAGAAATAATGATCTGCTATTACAAATCAAGTCCAATGAGAAGAGTATATCTGAAAATAACGCACCAGTCCTGGAAAGAACAATATCCAGAATAAGAAATAAAAGGACAGAGGCTAGCAGATCAATGTCAATCACAACATGAAATAAAGCATTCCCAGAACTAGAATTGAAAGGACTGCAAAGATCTACCCAATGCAAAGAAATCGAAGCCTTGCCAGAAGTAGCTCAGACAGTAGAGCCTTCTCCTCAGAAGGAACAAAGTCCTCTAACTAAAGAAGAGGAGGAATTGAAACAAAGAATGAACATCTAGAACAGCACAGAGACAACAAAATAAGGTTGCCTGCACAGAAGATTGTTACAAAGAAATGTCTAGCACAAGTATTAAAAGATGCCAATACTGTAATATCAAATATAAGGACCAGCTTGCTGAAGAAACAAACCAACTGATGTACAGAACGGCTGCAGTTATAACTGAATACCTTGGATGCAAAATCAACAAACAAGAAAAAAAGCCAAACAGTGCATCACCAAAATGGAAGATCAGGTTGGAAAATAAAATCAGCATGCTAAGATCAGAGGCAAGCAAGCTAGAACAGATGAAAGAAAAGAAACTGAAGAACAAAAAGACCAAAGAATACCTGATCAAGAAATATCACCTAGAAACAAGGAAGATCAAGGAAGCACTGGAAATAATAAAGCAACAAATAACAGCTGTAGCTAAGAAGATCAGCAGATACAAAGCTCAAATTGAACATTACAGGCAGAATCTACAATTTCAGTTGAATAAGAAACATTTCTACCAACTTATCAATGGAGAGACTGCAATAAGCCTGACAAAGAAGAAACAGTACAGTTCTGGGTGCAGCCATGGGGCAACACAAAAAAATACAAAAAGAATGCAACTTGGATAAAGGAGATATATAAGAATACAAAAGAAGGTGAAATGAAAGAACTTGTAAAAACAGCAGAAATGGTGGAGAAAAGGGCAAGGAAGATCAAGAATTGGTCAGCACCAGATGAAGATGAACAGAATGGTTTTTGGCTGAAATATCTTATTGCTCTGCACCCAATCATTATCAAGCAGTTTAACAATCTACTGCGAGGAGGTGAAATTGAAGATTGGTTAACATCTGGCAAAACCTACCTGATAATGAAAGATCCAGCAAAAGGGCAGCACCAGGCAATTACAGGCCAATTACCTGCTTGCCAACAACTTTCAAATTGCTAACTGGAGTGGTAGCTGATGCAGTCCAACAGCATTTGGTTGAAAACAAGCTCTTTCCATCTGAACAGAAAGAAAACTGCCCAAAAAGCAGAGGGACAAAAAAATCAGCTCCTAATTGACAAGATGATTTTGGAAAACTGCAAAAGAAGGAAGATCAACTTGAATACAGCTTGGATTGATTACAAGAATGCATTCAACTCCACATGACTGGATAATCAAGTGCCTAGAAATAACAGGAGTCAGTAGAAACATCAGAAGCTTTCTGCAAAGATCAATGGCACAAAGGAAGACACCGTTGATGGTCAATCATGATAGACTGGGAGAGGTTAACATCAAGAGAGGAATCTTTCAAGGACACTCACTATCACCACTACTGTTTGTCATTGCATTGATTCCTCTGTCAACAATACTGAACAAGTCAGGCCATGGCTCTCAAACATCAAAAACATCTGCCAGGTTATGCCACCTCAGTGAAAACTCAAGGAATCAAGATGCCCTATGGAAATAACATCGAGTGTCTGGATGAAGAAGATCTCTACAAATACCTGGGCATCCTTCAGGCTGAAAACATCAAGCACACTGAACTCAAGAAGAAGGTTAGTAGGGAATACATCAGAAGAGTGAAGATCTTAAAGTCCAAATTCAGTGGAGGAAGTACCATCAAGGCGATTAACACCTGGGCAATTCCATTCATAAGATACAACTGGAATACTGGACTGGACTCAAGCAGGACTAGAAGCCCTGGATAGGAAGACCAGAAAAATCATGTCAATGAATCATGCCCTTCAACCATGCAGCGATGTTGACAGACTCTACTTACCAAGAAGGATAGGTGAGTGTGGAATGTTATGAGTACACCAGACAGTTAAAGAAAAAAAAAGGCATAGGAAGAATATCTGAAGGACAGTGAAGAAGATGCACTGAAGCTAGTACACCATGAAGGCTTACTGAATATCAAAGAAACCAAACTGGCCTATAAGAAAGACCAAATGAAAAATAGAAAAGAGACATGGCAAGGCAAAGTATTACATGGGCAGTACACACACACAGACACACACACACACACACACTAGCAGGCAAAGCAGATAACAAGAAGACCTGGCAATGGCTAAGAGCAGGTAAGTTGAAGAAAGAGACAAGGGGCTAATTCTGGCTGCACAAGACCAAGTGTTAAGAACAAATGTATACAAAGCCAGAATTGAGAAGACAGCAACAGACAGCAAATGCCGCCTCTGCAAAGAAGCTGAAGAAACAGTGGACCACCTATTTAGCTGCTGCAGGAAGATTGCACAGACTGACTACAAACAATGGCATGACAAAGTAGCAACAATGGTGCATTGGAATATCTGCAAGAAATACCATTTGCCTGCCAGCAAGAACTGGTGGAACCCAAAACAGATAAATTAACAGAAAATGAAGAAGCTAAAGTACTCTGGCAATACCTGGAGACAGCAGAATAGAAGAGAAAGAACAGGAGAAAATCATGAAATATAAAAACCATCAAATAGAATTAGAATAACTATGGCAAAAGAAAGCAAAGATAGTACCAATAATAACAGGTGCCTTGGGTGCAATCCCAAAACATCTGGAGCACCATTGGAACGCCATTGGCATTGAGCAAATCACCATCAGCCAATTGTGAAAAGCAGCTTTACCTGGAACAGCTTATATCTTGCAACAGCACCGTTAACACCATCAAACAACAACATCTGCCTATCCCAGGTCCTTGGGAAGGACTCGATAGGTGGATAAAAATGCCAATCCAGTCTAAACATCTGGCTGACTGTGCGACCAATCATCATCATCATCATCATCATCATCATCACAACAACAACAACAACAGCCACGTAGGGCCTTTCCTGCCCTATCTTTTTCTTACCTCCTCACCCTGCTATTTTTAAGAGGGCTAGATGGCAGGGTTTTTCTGTTGTGGCCCTATAGTTTGGAACAGACATCCCTGGAGGGCCATGAGCGAACATCCCTCTCAGCATTTTGTAAAACGGTTAAAATAACTATAGTGTACTTTGCTTTTAACCCTAGTTAAGCATTTATGAGTCTTTATTTGGGGGAGGTTCTTGATTATGATGCTGTATCTTCTCTGCATGCTTTGCGTATGCTGCTGGAGGTCTTTGGATTTGGCTAGATTATAAAACTTGCAAATAAATAAACTAATACCAGACCTCTTTTGCTGCTGATGTTGACATCTTAATAGACCTATTCACTACTATAAGGAGAGGAGAATTCTGTTAATGCTGACCGGTAAGGCAAGAATCTTATCATGTTGACAGAAAAGGAAAGGTACTTCCTACTTTTATTGTGGCTGAATTGGTTTGGGTAGAATTGGGTGGTATCCAGCTTGAAATGGATTCTCAGAAATTGAACAAGGCAGCTGACTTTTACAAACAGCATTACTCAATATTTCATGATATCCCTACTAGGGGGCCTTCTAAACCAAGGCCAGAAGTAAAACCAAAAGTGTTCATGATTTAACAACCTTGTGGATTGTTTACAAGATTTTAGGAGTATAGAAATGGAAATTTGCCCAGAAATCAGAATAGCACTCTTCAAAGGGAGAAAAAAAAAAGGATTAGCTCATTATCCACATTGGTGAAAATATAAATTTATAAATAAACAAAATATTTGACAAAATTCCCAAAGAAGAAGAGTTCTGAGTAACACATATCCTATTCTTCAAGGTAGAAGATCAAAGAATATTCTCCAAAGCAAAGTAGGTGACCTATTCTTGATTTAGGTTATCTTGAATTGGGCTTGGAAATATACTGAGCCCTTTTTTTCAGCCTAGTAGCCAGAAAGCTTCATTTTACAGGAACTGAAACTTGTGAATGATTCAGTTTCATATAAACCGTACTTTAATAGTCCAGTTTGGAGGTTACTAGAGAATTTCTAAGTAAGGATAGCTTTTCTCATTGCTGGCACACATGTTTAAGCTTCTTAAACAATCTTCAATCCATATATCTGCACAAGAATGCAGTTTTCCAGATATGCATGTATATACACAATATTGTATATATTATGGAAATTAGGTTAATTACCCTGATGGGTTCAGTTAGTTATTGAAGGGTATGGGTTACATAATAAAATTTTGTCAGTAGTCTAGGAGCCAAAGAATAGAACTGAATTAATTCAGCTCTGAGACAGAAGATAAGTCATCCATCACTACTTTCTAAAAATTATAATCTGTTCAACATATTGTACTTTCTGACCTAGGCCAGACATAGAGAACAGAAGGCTGCCATGGTCAATAGTGTCAAAAAGCCATTCACTCTTCTGTCATTTGAACTCTAGATATTGACCCTATTATTTAATTAATATTAACTCTTCGGAATATAAAGAAGGAAATATAATTCTTCAGTTTGCCTGAGGATGCTTCCATATAATCTGTCTGTTCCAGAAAGAAGGTAGGCCTTCAACAGAGTCACTAAACCCATAGGAAAATCTTGTAAATACTCAGGAAAACTTCAAGAAGCTACCAATATTGGAGAGTTGGGCCATCTCGCCCTGCAAATCACCTGAAGGTCTAATTGGTCCAGCAGTGATCTAGTCTTGATAAAGAAGCATTGCTGGATCTCCCATTCACAGGCAAACATCCTATATGATGATTCTGTATCCTATAGAGTAGATCTGGCAGGAGGCTTAGCATGTGCTTGATGGTTTATATATTGCTCATGGTTGTCATAGCAACCATAACATCTTTAGATAAATGTTGAAATCCCCACCACCAAAGCAAGCTTGGGATCCTCAGCATCAGTCTTAAAAACACTGTCAGCTCAGGAAGGTAGACTATAGTATAGTGGGGGTGAACAGTTTTCCCCCCAAGTCCTGAAAAACCCAGCATGTATTGGTTTATACAGGTACTGTAATTTTAACCTAGAATAAACATTTTTGGTGTATTTGCAGACTAGGTATTGTATTGTATTGTATTGTATTGTATTGTATTGTATTGTATTGTATTGTATTGTATTGTATTGTATTGTATTGTATTTATTTTATTTTATTTAGAAATACATTGCAAAATATGGCAGCATTCTGATCCACTGATGAGCCTGAGAGCTATCATCAGGTTAATTCATGTTAAAATATACTGTAAAAGAAGACTGAATAGTCTTTAACTAATGTAATACTGTAGTACTGCACTTGATAGCTGCTCGGGAGAGGCACATATCCTTGTCTTCTGCCATCAAGTTTTGATTATAGAAAATTAACACACTCCTCCTGGATGAGGTCATTGCCATAATGCTTTCTCCTGAAGCAACTTGGCATTTACTAATAGCACATCCAGACTGAAAGATTCTGCGGACTAATCACCAATATTGTTAAGGCTGGAGGGCAGGCTGGAAGGCAGGCTGGAAGGAGAGACAGCATTCATATTTCAAATTCACCTTCCCTTTTCCCTTTATTCTAGTCCCTCACCCTTACATCTATCATTTTATAATGACCTCCAGAACTCTCATGTAGTGATCAGTCCATGTCAAACGTACATCAATATTACATATATTTATATCTTATTACGTTCCACCTCATTTTATGCTTCTCTTTACATGAACATTCTTATTTGTTTTAGGATTCAGCTTTCCCAACTGACACATTTTTCAACAGATGTTTTCAGATTATATGCATCATAAAGGCTAGAAAAAATGAGATAGACACTAGAGAATCCCCAGCAATTATATTATATTCATGCTGCACCATATTCATCTTGACAAATTCTACCATTTCTCTTTCAAAGAAACCCAGCTTCTTCACTGTTCCTACTGCTGCTGGGGTTCTTCAAAGGTTGTCTTTGGTGATCTTTTGGTGCTCACAGTAGTTTACAAGCTAACAGCTTTGCTCATCCAGCAAAAAGCTACTTGATTTCTGTTATAATATGTTCTGCCAATGAAATAAATATGCTCCCGGAATAGTAGCATTTTCCTTTTTTTTTTTAATGCATAGTCTACTTTAAAACACACACACACACACACACACACACACACACAGTGGCTTATATACAAGAAAACCAAACCCATAAAATGCATAAAGCAACCATCAAAAAAAAGAAGAAAACAATCATAAGAAGACTATACCAACATCACAACACACACATGCAAGGCAAATTAAACTCACTCCAACAAAACCAAAATGAAGAATGGAAATTGCATCAATATATTCATAAAGTGGGGGGGGGGGGGGGGGAGGCAGAGCCCAGCCCTGATCTAAAAAATAAAGAAGTTTCATTGAATAATTCATGGTGTTGCACTCCCCAACCAAGAATTCCTACGTCATACCTTTTTAAAAAATTTTGTTACTTTTTATCTAAGTCCATAATTGAATCTTGGTTATGAGACGTGGAAAACTTCATACATGGGTAGTATTTTATAGATCCAAGGGGAGGAAAAAAATTGCAGTTCCTGGGAATGTTTTTTAAGACTGCACATTGCCTTTAACAAAGATTTTAAGCTGATCATGTATTTAATTATACAATTGTATTCTCTCCTCTTAAAAGTAAAAAAGACATATTTAAAAAATAATAATTCTTGATTGTTTCGCTTTCAATTTAATAAAAGAGATAATAAAAGCAGAACCGATTCTTTGAATCTGTTATGAAGCTGAATGAAAACATAAAATTATTTCTAAACTGCTAGGAGAATGCTCTTTTCTCAGGATAATAAGCTTTTTATAGACAGAGGTAAAATTATTTGACATTTAAAAAGAGAAAATTTTAAAAATCATCAGAGGAAAAAGGATATTTTTTCTTAGATAAAGAAACACATTAAAGGGTTTATAATATCTCAATTATTTAAAGATTTTGCAAAAGTTTAAAATTAGAGGCTACAAAAATGAGGACACAACTCATGAAATAAATCTTTGTAGTACACCGAACAAGTAAGAATAAAATAGATATATTCAAGAGTGGGTCAAAAAATCTCTGGGGTGCTGACTTAAGTTTTAGAAGTATGTATGTATAATACTTTTCTGCCAGATAAATCAATTTCCGCCAAAATTAAAGGAAAGATTCTTTCTTTTGAACTGTACAATGAACGTTTTTTCAGATATGATGAAAACATGGTGCAGCAACATGACTTAAAACTGGATTGGGCTTCTGTAAAGTTTAAAAAGTTAGTGATGGTATATTTCTAACAGCACTTCAAGTAAATGCTGAAACAACTCCTGCAATTTTTGGGGGGAAATGGGGGTGCAATTTTCAGCATTGCACTCACTTTCTTTTATCCCATGATCTTGGATGATATAATTAATAGGACCCCATGTAACAAAAATGAGGACTTTTTGCCCAAACTCATGTGTTGTGAACCAAGGGCCTGTCTTAAATAGAGAATCCTCATAAGTCTATTTGTGACTTTCTAAAGCTTATAAAATAGGAGAAGTGCCATATTTTTTCCCTTTGTTTCTAGTATTATTTGAAAAAGAAACAAAGAAGGCAAAAAAAATTTTCTTCTCAAATTCAGTATGAATTTTTCTATTAATAACAGAAGTATATGAATTTGCAGACATTTTTAATCTCTGGATGGTTTTTCTCCCCCTTTTATCGGGAACCAATATATAAGTAGCATTTCCATTTTAACAATAGCAGAAAGAAACTGCCAGGATGAATATTAATAATAAATATTCAGCTGTTAAAATAATGATCTCAATTTATTTCCATCATACCTCTTGCCTCTGGTTATATGTTTACATGAGATTATATCATTTCAACAGTGCTGCTTTTTTTTCCCATGAAAAAGTGAAGAAAAAAAAAGATGGAGTTGATTTTGCTGCCATGTAATGTCATTATCCATCTATACATTATTTGTGCCTTTTGGCATAAGCAAAAAGACTTGTTATGACATAAAATATAATTGCTGAGAAAAGGAGAACAGTGAAGCATTAGTCAAATGACATGCATTTTTCAAAGAGAAAAAAAAATCTAGTTGTGTTAATTAAATTAAAATATTCCTTGAAGACATTGTGCACTTATATTTACTTCATTGTTCCATTACTGGAATAATGCTGTTCTTCAGGAATCAAAACATTGTTCTTCTCTTCTCTGTTTATTATTGAAATAATAAGAGATTTCAGATCAGAAAGGAGCAATCCATTCTGTGGCTTGGAAACTGAAAGAGCTACACCACTGTGTCTGTCCAGCTCAAGGTTGTAATCCTATATATAGTTACCTGGGTATGAGTCCTATTGAGCACCATGGGATTTACTTTTGAGTGGAAAGAATTATAACTTTATTTCTACTTAGATTCTCCTTGCTTTAACTTTAACTTTTTAAACTTAAAAAAAAAAAAAAGCTTTAACTGTTTTTTTTTTTTTAAATCCACATATGCCTTCCATAAAATGCACAGATTTTGGTATGTACTTTTTTAATGTGTACATTTTCCAAGTATTTTTAATACAATAAAATATAATGTATACATTTTGCAAGCATACATGTGTTGTAAGCTGCTTGTTATAAATATATGCACAGACCACTTACAAATTATATTAGAAAGGGAGCACAGATATATGTAAAAAAAATAAATGGCACATTTTCTTGACTTAAACAAATTGGTACACATGGCATGGCTGTACAGAAAATAACCCTGTAAAATGTGGAGCAATGTAAATATTGAAGGATAACTGCTTTTTGAACTGGGGACGGTGCCTGTAGTTTTAGGAAGTGTGAATTTGGAAATCTCAGTTTGCTGCACATAGCTTCATAATTTAGATGCACTCTTGTATACTACCTGGAAGAAAACTCCAGTCTAGCTTCCAACCATTCACACCATCTTGACACACAATTTTTAGATTCGCCAACAGGTTTTAGCATAATTGCATCCCTAAAGAATGTATTTCCAGGATGATTATACTTCAACGAAAATCAGTGTCTCAAATACAGTATGTGTTAACTGTATTTATTTACTTGCTACTTTGAAACACTACTTCTCTCAAGGCAATTCAACACAACACAAAAGGGAAAGGAAATTCACATGGAAGCACACAGTGATCATATTCAGACACAGTTCAGGAAGAAGAGGAACCAAGCTAGCCTATTTCACAGCCTTCTTTTGAGGCAACCCAGTAACCACTGTAATGTTAGAAGAGAGTAATGTAATGGCAGCTGGTCCAACTGACTTAATGGGGATGAATTTATCTTCTCATTTTTCATTTACACAAGGAGGTGGAATGGCTGTTTTAAAATATTGGGCTGATGGAATTCAATTATCTGCCTTCCTAAGTTAGTCATTCACTTAGCTCATGTTCAGATAGAAAAGATTTCAGTTTTGCCCACACTCTACTTAGGAAAAATACAATGTCACCTTGTTTTAATTTGCTCCAGAATGTTTATTTTATTTATTTATTTAGTAAACTTATCCCCGCCCATCTCCCCACAATGGGGGACTCTGGGCAGCTTACATCAAATTAAAACCATAAATACATAATTAAAAGTTATAAAAGGAACCACACTTACACAGATAGAAAAAAGATAAAAAATCCAAGAGGCAATGTTACTTGCATTATTTTCTGTTTCATTATTTTATATGCTGCTGAGTCATGAATTTATGATTAATTTAAAGCTCCCTAGTTGTTGTAATTAGCATAATTGTATCCTGGGAATATGACTAACATGAGACCAATAGTTGGATAGAGGAAAAAGTCAGACAAATTGTTACACCAAGGGATTGGATAATAATTTTATAAAACTCAAAGCTGAGTTTTTGTAAAACTCAAAGTGATGTATTTCATTTGAACAGTCCATGCTGACATCAGAACACTATGCCATCTTGGAGAAAAAGGAATATTGAAGTTTGCTTTTCATCAAACTGTGACTCTTTACAATTCATGATAACTCCCTTTATGTATATTATTTTTCTAAGGACTTTCTACATCTTGACATGGTCAACACAATCAAAGGCCTTTCTATGACCAATAAATCACATATTGACTTCTTTCTGGTATTCTTTGACTTTCTCAGTTACCCAGTGTACATCAACAATAATGTCTCTTGTTCTAAAGCCAGCTTGAACATCTGGCATCTCCCTTTCCATGTAGGGCTCTAATCTGTGTTGTGTGATTGGTGCACTGTTGGAAGACCTGAAGGGCCAGATCATACCTGATAAGATCTAAGTGGTCACTAAAACTCAACATCAACTTGATGACAATCAATCAATCAATCAATCAATCATCTAATTATGGGTGGCCCAAGTGGAAACACAAAGTTTGCTAGCTTTGCACTACATTTGGCTGGACTATGCAGGTAAGGACACAATAAGTAGGGACTTGATGAATATTAAAACAAAACTAAAAGAAATCCTTCAGAGTGATAAAAAATTCACATATTGCTACTCAGAATTTTGGGACCTGAACTGAGACACAGTCTTAATGGTCAGCATGTTAATTGTGTGTCCAATGAGGACTTGATTCAGAAAGTCCTCCCTTAACATTTAAACATATGGTGGTTGGAGAAGAGGTAACGATAGGACTGACATCAACACAGGAACTATGTTAAATTACCAGGTGGCTTCAGAATGAATAACAAAAGTTCTTCATATACGTTACGTGTTGTTGCACCATGATACAACCCCATAATTATACCATCTAACCAGACAAAGAATCTGTCCTGATTTCAAATGTCCCAATTGTGCATAGAAAATGCATTTTAAAAGATGCTATGCTGTCTTATTTATTATAACTGGAAGGAGCCAGTTTGGTGTAGTGGTTGAAGTATCAGGCTATAAAGCAGGAGACTGTGTGTTCCGGTCCTGCTTTAGGCACAAAGTCACCTGGGCAAGTTTGGGCCAGTTACACTCTCTCAGACCTAGGAAGAAGGCAATGACAAGCCACTTCTGAAAATTTGGCAAGAAAATTGTAGGGACTTGTCTGGCAGGAATCAAAACATTGACTTGAAAGAACAAATTTCCTGTTATAACTAAGAATGGAAATCTTCACCAGTTCCTGCAATTTACTGAGTTTATTATATTAGTTTGCTTTGATGAGTCCAGGATGGTGCAGTAGTAAAAGTGTTGGACTACAAGTGGATGGTTACAGGCTTAAATCCACCCTCAGGCATGAAGGTTCACTGCATATTTTTAGTCTTTCTTTCTCTAAGTACAATTCACCACATCAGTTTCTTGTTCAAAAAAAGTGGAAAAAGACCGTGCTATATATACTGCTTTGAGTTTCAGAGGGAAAAGTATGTTATAAATCAATCAATGAATGAGAACCAAATAATTACCAAAATAAATGTAGTAAGCCTCTATTAGTGGTATCTTTTTTTCCTCATAATTCACCCAATTTATAGTTTAGGCTCCAATTTTCCAGTGTGGTATTGCATTACTGCAACATCCTCTTCAGTCTTTGATATGTTCGCTTTTAAAAGAAGAGATATTTGTCCCCCTCCCCAAGGTTTCCTCCCTATAAATCCTAGCTATTCCCAGCATTTTGGAGGAGAGAGAACTATGTTAAAGTGGATAAATATGAGGTGTCTTTCATAAGAGAAGAGATGTCAACCCTAATTCAACATCATTATAATGTTTGAATATACAGGAATTTGAAGTCAGTCTTTTAAGCAATGTATGAAGTCTATCTAAATGGACAAATATGTCCAATTCACTTTCACCTTCCATTAAAAATTTAAAAACATGAGTTCTTTTCATCCTATTTATAAAAGAATTGCTTATGTAGATTAGCCCACTAGAATGCATGCATTTACTTTAAAAGACATGCTACTATATATTTACCAATCAAATCTAAAAGCTTAATAATCAAACACTTTACCTGCAAAACAGCTTATGAACAAAAGCAGAAGTACGAGTTTCCATAGCAACATCATCTCCAATTTCCAAGGTCAAAAATTCCTCCCATCCAATCATCTGAGAAAGATGTAGGACTATGTCACTCTTCCTGATATTATTTTACAAGCTGTAAAATAAAATTATTGGTTGAGAGTATATACAAATATATTGGTTTAATTTTTAATTGGATCATTTTTATACTATTCGGTATCAGACCGACATTCTCAATGAACTTTCTATTATGCTTCTAATGCTCCCCCCACCCCCATGGCTAGTCATATAACATGTATTGACTATCAACAGATATCAAGTGGAATCATTGGGCACTTGCTCAAACTGAATTTCACTAGTATTCTTATAACCAGTCATCTTGTTGGCACTTTGAGTTACACTCAAATCATTTGCAAGAGAACCAAGGTAAATATTATACCAATTCATTGGAAATTCATAGTTGTGTTTCTAGAAATGCACAATACATAACTCTCCATACAACATGCTACATAAATTTTCAAGTTTACAAAATGCCTTGTGATCACCCCTTCAGAAAATATTAATGGAATAAATTCCTGGACTATGTAAGTCAGGTCCAGATTTCAACTTCAGCATGAAAAGTATAAAGTTACATAAAAATATGACACTGATGAAAACCAATTAGTCCAATATCAGCTATAATGGATGATAATGTTAGGAAAAAATGTATTTTAGCAGGAAAAAAAGTAAGTTTGAGAAAAAATTAGTTGCAGAAACTTTAAAATAAAAACAAATTTCTTCCATATATATGTACATACTCAGTAGAACCATATTCTCAAGACTTCCTTAGGAACATGGCAAACTGAAGAGGGCGCCACAAAACTGGAGCCAATTATTGCAGTTAAGAACGAGGAGCCGAGAAGTAGATCATCTCCTTCGATCCTCTCTGGAGAAAGAGAGGATGTGAGATTGCCCAAGTTGTGCTCCACACAGTTGCTTCTCATGAGGAGACGGAAAGGAAGGGGTCTCCAGAGGGTGGGAGAACCAGGAGATGAGGGAATTTACCATTCTTGCGCTAGCCACAGTCAGAGCCTTCAAAGGACCTTTGCTAACCACTTTTGGAAATTGCCTATTAACTGCTTTAAAGAAGTTAGACACCGTCAAAATGACAAGGCTGGAAGCAGTGGGTGAGTGCCTTCAATCTTTAATATGAGAAATATTAAACTTTAAGCTTTAAGTATTTAAAATAAACAGCAAAAACCAAGACAAGGTTTTGACTATAGAAACTTTTAAATGGATTAAGGGCACAAAAAATGTTAGAATATTTTATTTTGAATATTAAGACTTTGAAATTAATTTTGAAGAATAAATGCATTTCTGTGGGAATGAAAAACTATTTTCAATACTGGAGACATAACAAGTTAAGCAACTTATAATGGCATTATGAGATATTTTTAAGGAATTGCACTGGGACCTTGAATCAACAATGTCAGCTGCTTGTGTGCTATGAACAGTCTGTTCCCAGAAGAAGCTGTTACAGAAAAAGATCTGCAACTGATTATGGAGAACAACATGAATAAGAATCTGTCATTGGATATACCAAAAAAAAAATAAAAATGGATGGGACTTTAAAAATTAAGAAGAAAATAAAATTGCCAATCCCAGAGAGCAATTGAAATAATTTCTTCTGGTTGGACTTGTTAAAGTTTTAAAGAAATTCAAGACAAGGGTCAATAATCATTTGAGTGGATTAAAGAATAAGATTGTTTTACACAAAAGGAAGGAACATAAAGTTAGCTTATTTGATCAGAGTTAAAATGGGACATGATATTTTGGGGGATTCCTTCTGGTCTTGCTGACATCTGGACTGGAAAGAACATTGTGTACTGGATTTGCTTAAGAGCTGAGATACATAATAATGAGTTTTATATTTGTTAAATAATATTTTAGGGCTGTGTTTGGACTTTTTGCTGACGCCTGGTTTGGAAAAGGCATTGGTTATTGGGCTTGAGTTGAGTTATGGGATGAAGAGTTTTATATTTGTTAATTAGGAGGTGAAGAGATACTGAAATTGTTTATACTTGTGATGACGGTGGGAAGTTGCTTTCTTTATTTTTTTTCTCTATTTCTTTCTTTTTTTCTTTCTTGCACCTTTTACCTTGTCTTTTTCTTTTTAGCTTGCATTATCTTTTATTATTATAGTTAAAACTTTTAACTGAAAAGAATTATAGAAAAGAACCATATTCTCAACAGGAGGATTGGATTATCTCAAAGGATATAAGAATGAGACTTCCTGACTAATATGTGAACTGAAATACAAATATCTTTTATTTTTTATTGATTTTTATACCTTTTCAAAACACAATGAAATAACCCACAGGATAATGCAATGTGCGAAGCCCGTCAGTTCAGCATTAATATCTCTTCTGAAGATAAAAAAAGTCTGTAGCTGTACACATTTGAATCTGTTTGCTAAAAAGAAAATAAAAATCAGTAGCAGCAAAACAGTTCACTTTTCTTTTGATTGCCAGACATAAAGATGTAGGGACTTGGAGTGGGATGGGTGTGGAATTGAAAAGAGGGTCCATTCCTGCCCCCCAATATTTTTGTTGTTGTCTTGCTGTTTCAAAAGAATTGAAATCTTTATTCTAAAAAGAAAGCTGGGTTAAGAAATATTTTCATTTAAATATTGAATGGTTAAAAAGGTATCCACATTCCAAACCCCATAGATAAAGACAATTCAGCAGGAATACTTTTATATAAAGGATTATTATATCCCACATTCTGAAGATAATCAGGTTTGCAAGAATTGACATTGCTACCACCATTAGAGCACTGCATTGTTCAAAGAGAAAATGATGTCCTTTGCCAGTGGAATCTTTTATTCATTGGTGGATATGCTTTTGATTCCCTCCAGCTGGAGGAGGCATGAAAGTACTGGAGGTGCAGTGAAATTGGCATTGTCTATACCATTCTAGTCCACAAGAAATAAAGAATTGATCAGCCTGCTTGATCAAGAGTGCAGAGCCAGCCTAAAGGTTCTAAAGTTGAGTTAGGGTTAGAGATTCTATTTCCTGCTCTATTAAATCTGCTTGAAACTCACAAAGATAGGGCAACAGGAAGGGACTGAAAGAAGATGACATAAACTTCTTTACTAATTTGCCATAAGAATTGGGAATTCAGCATATTAAATTAGTATAAGTTTGTAAATTATATAAAATATGTGAATGTTATTAATGTAATTTGTTGCTCACTTATGTATCTAGCAGAAGTTATGCACAGTGCATTGTATGGTTCTAAAATAATAGTTATGGTTCTATAAAATATGTTACAAAGAGTATTTTAATTTTTCTTACATTTCTTCCTTCTTTCTACCCTTGTGCCAAAATATCCTTGCCTTGAGTAAACCAGTTTTTCCTAGTTGCAAAAACATTCTGGAAATATTATATATGGAGTTGGATTGAAATTTATTTTTCTGATATAATTTGTAGCTTGGGTCCAAGTCTATATATTATATAAGGAAAAAGAGAATGTAAATCAGTGCACTTGAGCACAAAAATAAAGAATTCAAAAAGGGAGTAAAAGGGATGGAAGAAGGGGATTAATGGAGGGGATGATGGTGATGATGATGATGATGATGATGATAATTTGGTCATCTTTTAACCTGTCAGCAACTCTTTCTTTTGCCACCAACCTATTTTTGCTAACAGTTGAGTTCAACCTATCTATTAGGTATCTATTTATCTATTCTCTCTCTCACTCACTCTCTGAATACTCGATTTGCAGGCAGCTAATGTGAGTTTCCTTATGAATGCCAATTGTATTCAGCTACTCTTTTTCTTTTCAAACTTCTTCTCCCTAAGGCAGTTTCTATACTGGAAAATAAAGGCACCGGGCAGGTTAACACTACCTAGGGAGATTTACCAACATATTTTCCTTTTTTTCTACTCTTTAAATCAACAGAACAATCAATTTGGGGTAAACAGACACACTTGTTAGTTACTAGAACTCACAGTTATATAATTTTTGCAAGTACGAACAGCTAGACTTGGTTATAGGCCCTTCACACTGAATGCACAAAGATTACTCAAAGGCATTGGAAGTTGGTCTTGCATGCATGCCTACACCTTTCACGTATTTCAGCCTTAGTGGAACAAGGAGATGTCTCCATATCTATGTGTTTCTGCAGTCAGTTCACCTACACAGTCCCCAGGAATAAGGGTGTACAAGATACACATCCTATAAGAAAACATATGGGTTGAGCCTCCAGGGCTAAACTGTACAGGGTTGAGCATTCATATGGAAACACAGCTACTGAACTGAGACCCCACATGATTATGTTTAATTAATTTATGCAGTCTAACCACTTGACACATTGCCACTCTTTCACCCCCTTTTTTATTACCTATGAAAGCAAGAGGGAGGAGGTGCCTTACAGTTTTTGCTGCTGCCTGCTTAGATATTTGTTGGTCAAAATAATGAATTAGTCATGATCACTTTTCTCAATCTTCATTACAGATTTGAGTGAATATAACAACATTACAGTATGTATAACATTATAACAACATTATAGTATCCAGAGAGAATATCTTCAGTTGGTGAAGATATCAGGGCCCAGGCTAGTACTTCTCCCAGGGCTTCAGGCTAGGAAGGAAAGGGAGAGGAAATTACAATAAAGACATATCCTACCTGCCCTGTGGTTAGAATGGGCTGTTTCTGAAGGGCAGAAATGGATGATTCCACATTTCACGCACATGATCCAGGAAGGGGCACAACATGAACTTGAGGAAAGGCCCTCCTGGCCACAACTCCATCTGCTCTTTGAGCAGGAGTTGTGAGTCTAGAAGGACCCCCAGATTATGCACTGGGTCTGTCTAGGATAATGCAACCCCATCCAGAACAAAAGATGATACACACACCCCCTGGATATAGAGGGACCTCCAACCCACAGCCACTCTGTCTTACCATGGTTTAGTTGAAGCCTGTTGCGCCCCATCCAGACCCCCACAACCTCCAGGCACTGTGAAAGGGTGGTCATGGCATCACTCATGTATGTATAACTGCATATTGATAATACCTCATTCCCATGGTGATGGATGATCTCACCCAGCGGTTTCATGTAGATGTTAAAAAGGAGCGGAGAGAATACTGAACCCTGTGGCACCCCACAACAGAGGGGCTGAGGGCTGGACCTCTCGCTCCCAATCAACACCTATTGGGACTGATCTTGGAGGAAGGAGGTGAACCAGCACAAAACTGTGCTGCCCACTCCCAACTCCACAAGTCAACCCAAAAGGATACCAAGGTCAATGGTATCAAAAGCCACTGACAGGTCAAGAAGAGCAAGGATGGATGCACTATCCCCACCCCACTCAGGCCAGACAGCATCCATGAGTGTGACCAGTGCTGTTTCCATCCCATATCTGTGCCTGAAACCTGACTGAAAAGGGTCCAGATAATTTGTTTCATCCAGGAACCTCTGGTGCTGCAGCACCACTGCCTTCTTGACCACCCTCCCTAAAAAGGGGAGGTGGGAGACTGGATGAAAATTGTCTAAAACGGTGAGATCCAGCAATGCTTTCTTGAGGAGGGCATACACCAGCACCTCTTTAAAGACATCTAGAAACACTCCATCCCTCAAAGATGAGTTCACCATTGCCTGGATCCACCCACAAGTCACCTCCCCAGCAGCCTTAAGCAGCTAGGAGGGGCATGGATCTAATTGACAAGTTAACAATCATTAACAGTCCAGAGGACCCTGTCCACTTCCTTGGGCTCAACAGGATTTTTCCTGTTCATTATTCCACTGATTTTCAGAGACATGACTTATATCTCTGAATTCAACATATTGAATTATGTTTCTTGGTGTCTTGGAGGTTTCTTTAGACTATGTTTAGTTATTATTTCCTTTTGCTATCTTTATTATCTCATTGACCAGCTTCTTTTGTACCATTGTCTTATGTGCTGAAGTGCAGTCTTCAGCATCGAAAAGAAAAGAAATACACATGGCCATCTTTCATGGGTATGCTCAGATCATCTTTCTACTGTCCAAGCTGTATGAGCGTTTTTATTAATCTGGCAAATCTTGTGCTCCCTCACTTTATGGCATGCAGCAGTTTTCATTTTACATCCAATGAGAATTTCTCACCACATTTCTTCTAGTATTTTTAAAAAATCATGCACATATCCTTAAATTGTGACAGCTTGTGCTTTTTTAGGTCAGGGAAAGTCATAGGTGTGATAAGCCCCAGCTGTCATCATATGGGATGCATTCATAAGAAATACTTGTCATATGAAGTTGAGAATGTTATGTAAAATAAATTCGGTATAAGCATAAAGTTTTTCCCTCAAAGATTTTAAATAAGACAGGTGAGCCCTGTAGAGTTTTCTTCTTCCAATCAACAAATGAAGAGATATTTCAGATGATTCCATGTTATTTCTACTACCAGATATATTATTTTCTCCTCACACCAGACTCTCAATAGTTTGTGATCATTGAACACATGACATCTCAATGGGGGGGGGGGGCAATTCTGGATTATAATTTTGTTTCCTGTATTGCAAAGCCCCACATCCTCTGTGATTAAAGTAGCATACTCATAACCCTCAATTATTCTAGATGGTCTTCACATCAGACTATGCTTCTCCATACAGCACGGTTGGGATCTGAACAGTATGGGTAGACACACATGGGGATTTTAGGAATCAAGGATAATATCCATCTCCATCCTTCTCCATACTCAGAGGTCTCGTGAACTCAGGCCTGAATACAACTTTTGTCAAAAACAAAATGTAGTGTAAACCAAAAGGTGGCTTACCCCACCAAGAAAGAAGTGGAATCATATACAAAATCAACTGCCAAGATTGCATTGAAGGGCAAACAGAAAGCCAATTATAGCAAACAATAAAAGATTACATACAGTAATTGCAACAAAGAACCCAGATCAGAACTACCTAATAGCCACCCATGCCCTCAAAATGAACCACATATTTGACTAGGATAATATAGAAATAATCAGCCAAGCAACCTGCAGAAGAGCCACAGAATTCCTGGAAACTGGGTGGTCAAATAATGGACCCATCAAAGCACAATAGCAGATATGATTTACCACCCAATCAGGTGCAAGATCCAAACTATTCAAAACAGTCAAGGTGGATCAATCAGAACAGAACTAACATCACATCCAACCACCAATGGACACTTCCTAAGAAGTATCCAATCACCAACCAATCCCACATAATTCAAACCCATGTACATTTGACATACAGCAAGGCAACTCCCACTTCTGGACCCTTGCACTGATGAAGTTTTGCTGGAATGCATAGCAGAATGTCTGCAGCACTTGTGACCTACACTTTGGTGCAGATCTTCCTGAGCCCAGAGAACCCCAAACAAAGTATATTATATAATATCAGTAGCTACAGTATATGCTAAAATATGGGCATAGTGATTAAAGTCGTGGACTGCAACTAGGAGGATCCAGGTCTATGTCCACCTTCAGCTCTGAAAGTTCACAGATTGATTTTGGGCCACTCCCTTTCTCTCAGCCCAGCTGACCTCACAAGGTGATAGCAAGATACACAATAACCTTCTTTAACTATTCAGAAGAGAGGTAAGTGGAATCTCTTCCAGGTAAAAGAACTTGAAGTCTGGAATAAGGGAATAGTAATCTTATCTATTTCCTCTGTATTCTCTAGGGCATAGTCTGTTAATGCACCTGGTACAGTTGGCATAAAATACAGGCGAAATTGTTCATGTAAGTAAAAGTAAGTTGCTTTTTACAGGCTAATATATAAACAGCTATTTCCTGTACTGGAAAATCATTTGTAAACAAACAGTAAAATCATCTTTAATCATAACTACTAAGTCATGTAATGATTATAGTCCTAAGTAAAAAGGGGAGAATTTCAGCAGCAGCAGCAGCAACAACAGCATGTTCTTTTGGCATTAATAATTATTGGGAAAGACACTATAAAGACAGAGAATTATCTATAATGCTCAAGTCCTGTGGAATTGATTTTATGCTTGACATTTCCCACTCACTTTTTATTTCTTACAGTTTATATATGGTAGTAATAATTCTGAGCACGAAACCTCTTGGGCACAATAACAATTTCCTTCAGGTATTTGGAATTCATGGCCAGTTTTAGTTACCAGCCTTTATGCTTTCCTACCATCCATGCCTTTTCAGGAAATGGACACATCAACCAACAAATGGAAGTTCTCAGACCTTCTTCTTTGTCCAAGTTTAAAATATTCAGGGGGATGTGAAGCAGGCTTCAGTCATAGTAATCAAATGTGAGAGAAAGTTTGTTTAGTATCTACTACCAAACAATGTCCCAGATCGAATAAGCTATCTCAGTGTATATATTTAATTTCTCCTCTTGATCTCTTTTGAAACATGGGGTTGTGACATTTGGATTTCTCTCACAGAAGAATGGACACTGTTCACTGATAGTCTTCCTCTTTCCACCTTAACCAGCTGTGTCCAGAAATTGAGGCCAGATTTGGAGAGTGAAAAACAGCTTTGTACAAGCAGAAAATTATTTGGATCATCACTGAATGGAGCTCATTGTTTTAAAAGTCGGTTTGGGACTATTTTGACAGAATTCATATGACTCATGGAGAATGCTACATATGATATTTGGAGGAGCAGATTTGGAGATCTATCTTAATTCTATGGAAACAAAGGCACACATTACATATGTGCAGAAAACTAAGAAACCAGCCCTAATGTTGTGATCATATGACAACAGGACAATGAAACCCCAAGAATTCTTGGTGCTGCTTTGCTCAAACAATCCCCCCCCCCCATTTTCTCTTATCAGTGTATAAATACTTAAATTTTCTATGTCCCAAAATAAGTGGCAACAACTATTTTTATATCGATTTACCAATAACAGGAGTTCTCCACTCTTCTGCAGTAACTATAATAATTAATACAGAGAGGAAAAAATAAAAATTAAACTCTACCTCCTAGTCTTAGCAGCAGTTATAATATTAACACTCAAACAAGTTAGTTTCTTATTAATCAAGTCTTATTTGTTACTTGTGATATAATTTGTCAACTATTCTTTCACCTTCTAACATTTTTTTGGTTCTATTAAATACAAAGCAAGATTAAATATGCTTGGAACAGACACTGGGTTGATGTTTCACAACTTTCTTATAGACCAAGAATCAGAGAAAAATGTATCATTATATATATTTGAATTTATTTCAAAGTAAGAGAATAGACTCATAATGTCACACCAAGGCTTCCCTGGGGTAATGTCAGTAATCTTAATCACCATTTCACAACAGCATTAACAGATGTTTAGCTACTGTATGCCAGCTATACCTTTCTTAACTGAAGAAGAGTCACCTGCTGGGGGTGATGGGCAGCATACAAATTTAAACAAATAAACAAATAAACAAATAAATATATAAGACAAAATTCAGAGCCAGAATTGCAATATTAGAATAATTTCAGCAACAGATTAGATACCACAAACACTGGCTCATGGATTCACATTATCAGTTCAGCCCCAAATAATCAAAATAATGGTTCATCAGGAAAAGTGAAGCCAGCCTCTCTGTCCCTAAGTTAATTGATCTGATTTATTCATTTGATTTCTAGCCTGACATTTCCTCAGGAGCTCAAGGTGATACACCCTAAAAAACTAACTTATTTTTAATTGGAGCCTTAAAAATTATGAAATATAGTGGGAAGAAAGTGGGGAAGGAAGAGTTCAGTTGGTGGGAGAAGGAGGAGCAGATGTGGGGGCCATGGGAAAGAAATGTTTCAGAGACTGCCTGAATTGGCTTGCTAAACATTTGCTAGGGAATTTATTCTTACAGTTTTCAAGATTATGTTTTTATCCTTGACTAGCATTAAAGATGTGGGCTTGCCAGCTGTGACAAAAAATGTACTCGGCAGTATAGAGATACTTAAAAATGATGCAAATCACCTTGCCTAGTAACCAGGTACAACTGAATGAATCACTTGTAGGGCTCTCTGTGTCCATACATAATGTAGTCAAGCTTATTCAGATCTGCTTTGAGGACTAACTTTGAAAATGTCAACCTGGATGATCTCTACATCCATAAAAATTGGCCACGTTCTCCATGTCTGAATTCAACATGCTTTTCTGATATCTGCAAGCAGAACTACCTAACCTAAAATCCTGAAAAGAACCATGGAGAAGTGCTTACTACCTAATTTAAAGATATGAATTTTAATAATAATGATAATGATAATACTGAAAGTATACTGTTGCCTTTTTATTTTGGTGAAGAGTTTAAAAAAAAATCTAGATGTTTACAGGAAAATATTGCTGCTTTGAAATTACAGGTAGCATCGTTCTATTTTAAAAAAAAAAATTCAAAATTGTCATCCTGATTTATATGTATTCAACTTAAGCTCATCCCTGTAAATTTCAGTGAAAATCCATTAAAATGCAAATTGAATGGCATATCCCAATAATTATAGAATTCAATTGACAACTCTCCCTCTCCAAATGTTTTTATGAACTGAAATCCTTGAGTGTGATATTTGATGAAATTACACTGAATAACTTTTGGAAGTAGTTTGCCTTGTCAGATCAACATCCTACAGCTTGGTAGTGATATACAACCTGCAATTGATAGTCAACTTTGGTATCAAAAATGTCAGAAATCAGAAGTTACGTCACCTTATTTCTTTATAGAAAACCCAATTTCAATCATATTCCTCATAAGTCTACTAACAAGATTTCCATAAGGGAGTGCAATAAGTCTCAATGCATAGTGAAAAAGATAAACAGCCTCCATCTTGCAGTTTAAAGCAATCATAATTCTCATCATCCCTAAAAAGGATGTTGTACTTCCTATTACAATTTAAATGTAATATGCCTGAGTCTTAACATAATGGAATGGAATGAGTGATAATAAACTTATGGTGAGACCTTCCTGTCTTTTTCAAAGTTTTTTCTTCTTTTGACATAACTGTTAAATCTTCCTATATTTTATATACCTCTGCATGCATAAAAAATGAATCCTTAGAAACTTTAGCAACTGGACAGCAAATTGATCTGGCAAATATCCCATTGGTTACAAGTTCCCTCCTTCTAGTGGGATTTATCTTATTTCTCTTTAAATTATCTTAATTAATTCTAAGTGTGCATCGATCTTTACAAAGTAGCATATGCAAATCTTATCCCCTATTGCTTATTTTTTTGTTATATATTCTCTGCTTTGGTGATGCTTACAGGCCCACCAATTTTAGCAATGGTCTCTGAAGGTCCATAGTGCCATGAAAATGGTTCAGATTAATTAAAGAAAGAATTAAATTGAGTTATTTCATCTGCGCTGTTGTCAGTAATGCACCATATGTTAAGTGAATCCGAAACTGGAGGAATTGCAATAGAAAGGCCACCTTTTTCTGTATCACCCACAGTCATGGTTCATACGTAGCACTTTGTAAATCTGTTCCTTTGTAAACAATGAACTAAAAGGTAAATTTTATCTCTCAGGCAAGAAATGAGAAAGCTGCCAGATTATTAAAAACTTGAACTTTGTTTGGCAGTCTTAATTCCAACATGGATATAAATTCTAAGCTTTGGATTTTTCAAGAGAACTGCCAGGAAATATTGTGAACAAAAATACAGCTACAAACAAGCCTATTTGCACAATGAAGAGAGTCACTCTCTTACAGTTTTAGGGAATTTTAATTGCCTGTCAATAATCATTTGGGATTTTCTAAGCCAAATAGAAAAAAGGATAGTAGGTACATTCTCCATTCACGTATCACAAATTGGGCTTAATTTAAAGAAAATAACCAATTTCTGAAATGAAGATTTTAATACCTAAACCCCTTATTTTATTAGTGATGTGTAAGTTAAACAACAGCATAGACTTACTCCTCATAGAGATTCCTCTGAGTCCAGGAAAGATAACACTTAATAAGAATAAAATACAACCTTGTGTAAGTGTTAATTGGATATGGGCATCTGTGCAGGGGATCGATGAAAGGCAAACAAGGGTACTTGCATAATGCTGTCCTCAAGCAAGTGCCACGGCTGACATACTTGTATCAGGTGTTGGGATACAAATAGGTAAAGGTGGCATTTGCATGATGATGGTGTCGTGCATGGGGCATTATTTTGGTGTCATAGGGTCTTTTTCCAGATGCCACTGCTTGTAGAAGCTGTTCATGTAGGCATTAGAAGAAATACTGTTTCATCCTTCTTCGTTATGCGAGATATAGAAAGGCAGCTGTACTTGGCCAAGCTGCAGTTCTAAGTGAAAAATTATTTCTCGTGTCAGGCCCAGCCCAAGAACAACAGGGAAACAGTCCAGCCAAGTTCAATTCTTTTATTGCTTACACCATATAGACAGAATCTTGCCAGACTAAATCTGTACTATGTTAACCTAATAGATATACCTTGGGACAATGTAGGAAGTGGCTAACTTAAGTCTCTTCTTCTTTCTATGCTCCTGCTCTGGACTGTGCTGCCTCTTGACTCCCCCCTTTCCCTCCTGGAATGTGCTCCCTCCTTCCTGAGAACCTGGATCTCTACCATATTCAATTGCATTTGTTATTTATGTATTTATGTATTTATGTATTTGTTATTTATTTAGATGGTTGCATCCCAACTTTTGACTACAAGAGCCCATAAGTAGCTTACAACACAGAGAGACACATATAGACACACAAATTTTTTTTAGATTTTTGTATCCCACTTTTATTATTTTTATAAATAACTGAAGGGGGCAAACATACCTGATACGCCTTCCTCCTCCCATTTTCCCCACAACAACCACCCTGTGAGGTGAATTGGGCTGAGAGAGAGGGAGTGGCCCAAAGTCACCCAGCCGGCTTCCATGCTTAAGGCAGGACTAGAACTCACAGCCTCCTGCTTTTTAGCCTGGGGCCTTTTTGTATTGCAATGAAATACCAAAGAACTGGCATCAGAACTGTGGACTTGCACTCCAGGTGAAATCAAAATTTCTTAGTTACACACTAAGAACTAAAACAGACATAATCAATTAAACTTTCTGAAAAAGAGCAAACTACAGTCTTGGGACCACTAATGTAAAGACCTTGTCCCATGTCCCATCTCTCAATCAACATGCTTTCTTTTTTTTTTTAAATAATTTTATTAGAATTTGCAAATACAAAGATAAAAGACTAATACAAACTAAGGAAAATATTAAAAAAACAAAGGAAAAAAAAAGAAGTGTAAAGAGATAGGAAAAAAGAAAGGAAAAAGAAGATATATAAAAGATGACTCCCTCCTCCCTCCAGACAAGTATAAACAATTTCAGTAATTTAACACCTTCTCTGGTATAATAATAATAATAATAATAATAATAATAATAATAATAATAATAATAAAAAAAAAGATCTCTTCTTCCCATATCTCATCCCTTATCAATAATTAAATTGTAAAAGCTCATCATTCAGTCCTAATCAGCAAAAGTCTATTAAGAGCTACCAGAAATAGTAACATATGTATTTTAACCTTAATCAAAGAAATCCATTTTGTAATCCAATTTATCATTTTCTTTAAGAAGTAAAGCAAAAGAAATCTTTCCCCATTTATAAGCAGACCCTTAAAACCTCATCATTCAGTCCTGGTCAAAAAAACCAATCAACATGCTTTTGAGAGCAGAATTGAAGTGGCATGAAGCCTATGGCTAGGAATGTCATTTAGGAGTTTAGCATAATTGTTGGAAAGTTGCCTAGCAAAGTTAGAACTTGCTATGCTTATCTGTGCTCTAATCACACCTAAGCTAGCTTGTCGTATTATGTATGTGGAACAAGATCTGAAGGCCATTTGGAAATTCCCGCTGAGGCGGAATCTGGCTGCCCAGCTCCTGGTGAAATATGTGATACCAGATACTATATATATTACTAGCTCCAAGCTCCAATTCATAGTATTAATTTTGACCTAAAATGCTGTAGAGAATTTGGCACCAGGTTACTAAGACCTAGACGAGTGTTTCTCAACCTCAGCAACTTTAAGACGTCTGGACTCCCAAAATTCCCCTGCCACAATTCTGGGAGTTGAAGTCCACACATCTTGAAGTTGCTGAGGTTGAGAAACACTGATCTAGATGAACATAGGTGCCTGGTAAAAGCCAAAATGGCTTTGAAATGTTGTTATGAGTGTAATGATATCATGACACAAGTATGAAAATTATTACTCAAGTATATAATTTGTATCATTTGTGTGATAGCATCATGATATATGTGATGTCACATCTGTTGATGTTTGTAGAAATACACATTAGAATTTACAATACAGAACATTAATCAGCAGAAATAATGCTGTGTCATTATAGCTGAAAGGAAGCTGATGTAAGAAGGAAAGGAAGCTGATGTAAGAAGTTGATGAAATATGTATTATACTTACATACCAGGATGATGCAATGTACGTTCCTATTGGTCATTGGATGTATAAATGTACACTTGTATCTGTGTACTGTCTCTCTATCTTTCTCCAGCTCGCTATTCTACATTGAGCTTTGGATTGGATACTGTTATATTGTCTCATTGGACCACTGTGGAACTGCTGTATGCTGTTCATTAGAGAACTTCTGTACAAAGCTGTATGTATGTAAATAGACACTTAAAACTAATTATTGTGTCTGAGTACTTTCTTCAGCTAGGACCTGAAGACATAGTGGACAGATTCCTGCTTTAACCAAGCAAACCTTTGATAACATCTTTCTCTCTCTTCCTGTTGAATGCCCAATATATGAAAATGTCTGTTCTGTAAGAATTGCCTCAGAGGCTCTACTTAAAGTTGATTTTTAGGTGCAAGAAACAGTAATGGTCCCCAATTCAGGATTTTTTTCCCCTTAATTGACTAGGATCTGTGTGGAGTCATCTGTGAGTATTTTAAGGAGAGCTGTAAATATCTTATATATTTATTATGCTTTTTCTGGATTTTAACTGCTTAGAGTTAAAACCATACTTAACCTCTTTTCATTACTGCTGGCATATTTTGCTTTAGCAGGTTTGCATTTCTGTTTTATAGTGCAGTTCTGTAACTGCTTAACTGCTTCGAATCCTTAAATTATGTAATATATGTACTTTACATACTGTAATCTGTAGTCTGCCTGGAATTGGTCAGATTAGGATAGATATAAGTTTTGTTCAATAAACAAAACAAGCAGAAACTTTGCCATGTTTTATAGCATCAGTTGTCTTGTGAAGACTTGGTCCTGAAAATGGCACATATATTATACCCTTGAAAGGAAAATTACCCCCAAATTAAGATGAATCCCCTTCCAGAAGGAAAATTAGACAGAAAACAACCTGCCTGTCTGCATTATTTTACTTTCATGAAGATGAGCTGTTCATTTTAACGATAAACTATTTGGGAAAAATATATAGTCTTTCTTTCAGGTAAATACAGAAAATGGCCAAATAAACACATAAGTGAATACAGTAAATGGCTATATAAATAAACCAGTAGAATAAGGAACAGGCACACTTATGTAATACCCAATGGTCGCTACTATCACCTAGCCTGAAATTATTATTACTAGGGATGGCTTTGGATCTTCTGCTTCAGAAAGATTTGTTAGCTGAGCATCACCTACATCTAAATAATTTCCCTAATACTGATGTTCATGAACATAAAAGTATGAAATTGCTAGCCGACTTGGAATGATACCAACTGCAGTTTCTTGCTTTCCACCAGCATTTGCTATTCCAGGTAGCATTCAAAATACAGCAGCATCTACACTTTCCTTTCTTTGTCAGTCTCACAGAGGAATGCACCTTCAGAGGGATGAGCTGAGATCAGGAACATGCATCCCAGGAAAGAGTTAAATACATCCTTCTTCCTCTACACCCAATTCCTGATAAAATTAGCCATCCAACCCAACTGACTTGAAAGAAAACAAAAACTTCAGGAGATATTGATCACAAATCTCTCCTGTCACATCTAATTAAGCCCTGAGAATAATTGGTTTAAAGTTGCTCAGTTGGGAAGAACAAAAAGCAGTTTGAACTAAACTGCTACTCATTCTACTACCATAAGGATATGAAACTATGGCTTATTTTGCCCTATGTTCTTGGGATCCCACTTGGTATTCTGAAAGTCCAGTGCTGAAAAACAGATCTGCAGCCATGGTGCGTTAAGAGGATCCCTGCTGCCCCCACCCCCATGCAGATCATCATCATCATCATCATCATCATCATCATCATCATCATCATCATCATCCAAGCTTTAATTTATTAATTTATTATTTAATTATTTTATTTTATTTATTTAATAAATAAAGACCAACCTTTAAGAACAAATGCATACGTCAGAACTGAGAAGACAGCAACAGTCAGCAAATTCCACCTCTGCAAAGGAGCTGAAGAAACAATGGACCACCTAGTTAGCTGCTGCAAGAAGATTGCATGGACTGACTACAAACAATGGCATGACAAAGGGCTTTCATTGGTTTGTGTGCCATGGAGATGCAAACTAGAAACCCAAGTTTATTGGAAGACAACCCACACTAATCAAGTACTCCATTACCAAAGCAACAGCCCAACCTCCCACAAGAGGAGCTGTGTAAGAACATTATTCAAGTGAGCACAAACGCACTGCAGCAACCCAGAACAGCATAAAAAGGAAACAGACCACCTATACAATATCTTCCAACAAAATGGATATCCATGCAACTTTATCAAAAGTGCCTGGCCACTCAACCTACTACACAACCAACACAAGCTATGAAAAGGATCACATTGCCATAAATCAGAAATGTCTCAGAAACCACCAGCAGTCTATTACAACCACATGGGATCCCCATGGCACACAAGCCAACTAAAGCCCTCCAAAATATCTTAAGTTAACCAAAAGACCCAGTAGCCCAAGAAGAAAAATGGGAGTCATCTACAACATACAGTGCAAGGACTGCAACAAACATTATGTAGGACAGACAGCCAGAAGACTGGCAGAGTACATCCACGAACACCAACTAGCCGTCAGAAGACATGATGAAAACTTCTTAATCTCACAACTCATGGACAGATATAACCATAATTTTAACTGGGAAACTGTCAGCATTTTAGACCAAGCAAAATCCAAAAATGCAAGGGGATTCTTGGAAGCTTGGCATTCAGACAAGGCGGCATTTAACAGACACATAGAGAGAAACAGCATCTACACACTATTCAAAAGAGACAAAAGACCAGAACAGCTCTTCACCAGCAATTATCACCAAGATAAGCAGAGGTTACCACAGGGCACACAAGCAAGCAGCAAACAATGCCCTAATCAAGAACAACCAGAGGAACAAAACAAAACCCCCACCCCCACCAACACTGGCAGGGCATGCAAGAGTATATAAACAGAGAGCAAATCCCATCCCATTCCAGCACAGAAGATGTTACCTAGCTGGATAATGAAACATTTGCAGGAAAAGAACCAAGCTCAGAGAACCCCAAGGACTCCACATTAAACCAGCTCCTAGCCAATGAGGCATGGTGTGTAACTTAGTAAAACAGGTTCACAGAAAGTACTTGCCCAATAATGCCAAATCATCAGATTATCTACCTCTGAAACACACACAGGTGCCACTATTAGTTTATGAAAAATACGTGCACAATTAATCTATAAAGTGTCATGAATATGGGTGTTTTCAAATTATGGTAATAATTTGGAACACACTCTGATCTGTGGATTTTACATCTGTAGATATTACAGCAACTGACACAAAACATAAGGGAAATGTAACATATAACATTCTTGTGCCTTATTGGGTATTTTTAGAGATGTGTTATGAAACTTTTTTTCCATTGAAGCAAATTCAATGGCAAATTCAATTTCCATTGAGTTATAATGGGTGGAATTCTTTAGAAGGCAATGAGAAGCTAGGTACAAATGTCTTGCTGTGATCAAATGCAGCAATTTTATATAGTATTTGCTATCTCTTATCAAGAGGCAGAATATTTCTGAATTGTCTGCCAGTGACAGAGGCAGGAAAAGAGTCAACCCATAACCACAACTCTGAAATCTCAAAATGTGAAATCAAATAATAATAATAATATATTTTAATTAAAAAAATAGAACTGGGTTTCAAATCAGATTCCATTCTCCTTGGGGTGGGAGGTTGAGACAGACCTTGCGTTATTAATCAAAAGTCCTACAAAGTTCAGTGGGAATTACTGGAAATTCACATGCCAGTGTAGTGTACCAAGTAAGGTAAAAGTTTCCTCTACGGACATTAAATTATCTGTGTGGGTTTCTGTGTGCTAATGGCACAGAGATAGATGCCAGTAATCCATTTTAAAGTTATGCTTCTTTTAAGCATTAACTGAGGCCCATTGTACCTAAATCTAGTAGGTAAATTGTATTTGATTCTGTGGAATAAGAATAGAGAATTATTTTATCAGCAGCCATGTTTCAGTGATGCAACTCTGATATGCACTAAATTTGGGGTATCTGATCTAGCTGCAACCCTTTATATGATCACTGGATGGCAGCAAATTAGAATTTCCTGTCTATATTTTTCTGTCATCTAGGGGGCATCTGAATTTTTGCAGCCAGATCTGATAGACCCTACTTTTAATGTTAAGCACATAATTTGCTTGTTGCATGATTTCAGTTATATTAAGAGCAAAACTAGTTTACTAAAAACATATAATTATTTATCCAGTTGCCAGTTTTAGCATATGCATGTAGAAGTAACTGCCACAAAATCAGTATCACTTCCAAAACTATGTGTAGGATTAGGAAGTTAATGCTTTATTTTTACATGACACTTTCCATTATACTGTTATTAACCTAAAAAGAAAATTCCTATGCAACTATATTTTCAGTAACTATTCAAATATCTATTTTTGTGATGCTTTACCCATTAATATCTGCATGTTCCATGCAACAGTAAAAATGCGGCCATGGTAGACAATATCATGTACAGTATAACTGCAATATATTTCTTAATGAAACTAGTGGTACGATTCTGGAGCAGTGTTTATCTAAAAGCCATATTTTGCATACAGCGGCAGCAACAGCAACAGGAAAATGCTTCTATGTTTCATAAATGAAATAATTGTTTAATGGATTCGTTCAAGCAACACATAGTTCTATACAGTTTTAAAAGAGTCTGAAGATCCTAAATCAAGAAGCAATGTATAGAGTAAGGTAGAGAATAATGCATATATAGAATAATGCAGAAAACACCAATTCACCCTTCTAACTGTTTGCTTGTTCTTGCTTTGTTCAGTTAATGACAGTTTGCTCTCATGACATTGGCATTCATGTGAAATATATGTGTCATTTAATTTGCTCTTTGAGGAGAATTTGATTCTTCAATATATAACTTTATCAAGTTTGCTTTCACTTACTCTGTATGAATCCGGAAATAACTTGCCTAGTGCCTACATGATCAGTTGGCCATAAAAAAAAGAACAGCTAAGAATCTTTTCAAATTCAAAAATTGATTGAGACCCTAGGAGGATATGAACCATATGTACAACAAATAAATCTTTATCAAAACACACGAAGAAAGAACAAAAACAACATACCAGAATGAACACAAAATCTGTTTTATGGACTCAGCCAATTTTATCAAGGAAATTTCATCATCTGCGATCAAACAAAAGAAGCAAATAACTAGATCTCTGAGTTAATCATGGTGACTTGCAATAGTCTAGTAATACCAAACAGATTTTATACAGAAATTCCTACCTTTAACCTTACTTTAATTACATGTATTTATTTATTTGATATGCTGCCAGCTTCAATTGATTCTCTACAGTTTACAATAATTGGAATCAACACCCTAAAACAAACAGAGGAGAATATGTGTAGCTCAGGGTTGAACTGTGGAGTCCTTGGGGTTCTCTGAGCTTGGTTCTTTTCTTGCAACCTCTTGCGACTGTGGTAACCTCTGCTTATCTGGGTGATGATTGCTGGTGAGCCACCAGGTACACAATCAAGCAGTGAACAGTACCCTAATCAAGGAACTATCAGAGGAACAAAACAAAACTCCCACCCCCACCAACACTGGCAGGGCATGCCCCAGTATACAAACAGAGAGCAAACCCCATCCCATTCTAGCACTGACTGTTACCTAGTCGGGTAATGAAACGTTTGCAAGCAAAGAACCAAGCTCAAAGAACCCCAAGGACTCCACCCTAAAACAAAACTGACTCAACAAAATGATAAATTAGACAATACCAATACAAATGAAAAACAGACAAACAGATAAATAATGGTGTTCCATAACCATTCAGATCATTAGGCTCCAACTGACCTGCAGGAGAATTCCACTTTCAAGGGCTTTCTAAAAGCTTAGGTGCAACCTGAACCTTGAGAGGAGGCTCTTCCCTAGGGGTGGCCCTACAGAAAAACTTTGGCTTGGATTTGGGGTCTCTACATTCCTCACCCCTAAGTTTCCCCTCCTAGAAATATAAAGGGTGGATTGGCGGATTCCTTGAAGAAGACAGTCTTGCAGGTGCTGTGGTGCTGAGCCATGTAGGGCTTTAAAGGTTAAAGCCAGCCCTTTGAATGGCCCTCAGGAGCCTATTAGCAACCAGTGCAATGCCTGAACCCCCAAAGCTATATCGCTGTATTGTACTGTATGCTGTACAATTCCCTTTGCACCAGTTGCAGCTTCCGGGTAGCCTTTAGAGCAGTGTTTCTCAACCTTGGCAGCTTTCAGATGGGTGGACTTCAACTCCCAGAATTCTCCAACCAGCAAGGCTGGCTGGGGAATTCTGGGAGTTGAAGTCTACCCATCTGAAAAACTGCCAAGATTGAGAAACCTGCTTTAGAGGTATAGAGTGCATTGCTATAGTCCATATGGGTGATGGTAAAGAAGGGAGTGATTTGCCACCATGTCTCGGCTAAAAAGAGATACTGAAGAATGAAAATATATGAATGTAGACCATGCAGCCTAGAATATTACAAAAATTTTTTTAAAAATCATAAATCTTGAGCATGGTTGGTGGTTGGTATGGGGTAAATAATAATATATATACATGATGGTATCATATCCAAATGCCCTGACTTACACACTTGTGTCACTACAACTATTTCTTTCTTGCTATAACTGCCCACTTGCCAGAGGGCTGGTGGCATTTGTATGATGGCGTGATCTCACATGTGTCATCATTTTGGTACCACCATCATTTGCTGCAGATGCCGCTGTGATGCACTTAAAGATCTTTTAATGCTTAAAAAAAAAAAAGATGAAATACTTTGCCCAAATCCAACCGAAAAAAATAAATTCTCCACTCAGTATGCATATTCTCAGAGGCAGCTTTTATCATACCAAGGCAAAAAAACAAAAGTCCAATCACAACACACATATATAAAATTATATTGATTGTGGTATCATGTTGGCCTAGCTATTCTTTTCTCTTTATTTTGGACTCATTAATCTGCTATAACATGATTAATGGCTTACTTAAAGGGTAATTTAATTTGTAGTATACTGTGTAGGAAAGGTTATTCCTTGTTTTGCTTCAGCAACATGAAATCTAACTTCAGAAACAAGGGACCTTTTGTTACAATCTATACCCTCTGATTTGGGAGTAAAACTCCCATATTGAGTAAACTGAGTGGGACATATTTATAGCAGATATGAAGAAGCCCCACAGTTAGGGTCTCAGTAACAAAACCCTCTTAGTGATAGCATCACAAATAATGTAATTGAGGTCGGTCTAAAACCTATTATTAAGAGTGCAGATAAGGCAATCATTGCCTTAAGTTTTATCCTAAGCCAAAACTGCAGATCTTTTTAAAAAGAAAATGTTTAAAGCAACAGCTAAAGACAGCAGATATATAAAATATGTGTCCGGCTGGTAGAAGTACAATTGAATGTAAAAACAGCTGTGCTGGTTCAGAATATACATACATATATACATATATATGTATATATGTATGTATGTGTGTGTGTATATATATATATATATATGTATATATATATATATACACACACATACACATTATATAATATTCTAGGCTACATGGTCTACATTCATATATTTTCCTTCTTCGGCATCTCTTTTTAGCTGAGACCTGGTGGCAGTCACTCCGTTCTTTATCATCACCTATCTATCTATCATTGTCAGGCTTTTGAGGTAGACCAAGTCAGGAAAAATATACCACAAGAAATACTAGAACTCTACTTTATTAGTAATAATAGAGTCTTGAAAGACTGACAGTGATTCTCCTTCCCTCCCTTTTATACCGAAGAAAGACAAGAGAGGGCAATCCTGAGTGTCTTTCTCATACCTACCTGTTTTCCTGGGCTAAGTTCACATTTTCCTAATGGCTATCTCTGTACTCCTCAACAACCATCCTGTTTCTGCAGTATCCAACCTGGTTCTCCTGAAAATGCTAAGCAGATTGTACTGGATTTTTAAAAGCAGAAATATCATATGACTTTAAGCATCACAAGAAGAGGACTCATGCAGCGGGTGAAGTCTAGGGACATTAGTTAGGAAATTCAATTTTCTATATAGCTATCCAGAAAATATTAGGTCAATCACACATTTTCAGTATAATCTATCCCATAAGCTTTTTAGAAGAATAAGATTAGGTAGGCAGGGGTGACTAATGAAATAACTCAGCTGTCAGCCTTACTGGGTAGACCAGACAGAAACAGGACCAAATAAGCTAATTCTAACTTATATAAAGCTACATTAACAGAAATGTACAAATTTAGTCTGATGTCAAATGTACAAATGTAGTCTGAAAGTACTATTCTCCCGCCAACTCCTTTACAGCCTGAAAAACCAGGAAGGGTCTTTTCTGAGCTTCTTGCCCCACCCATTTTACAGCTGTGGGCTATGCTGTCTCTCATCTGACTGTTCCCTAGGCAGCAGCTCTTTTCCCAGTCTCCCAAAGTCTTTCCCACTTACCATTACATCAGCTGACCTGAATCAAAGTTAAGGGTAAAATTTGTTTGATTTGCACCATGACATGAATTGGCCTAATTCACACTATCTAAAGTATTGTGCAAAATAACAGTCAACAATTTCATTTTACATACTTTTTCCATTTTTATGATGTGTTCATTAGGAAAACAGCCTATAAAAATACAACTTTTACAAAAATATTACACAAAAATACACAGATAGGAGCAGAGGTACAAAAGCTAAGGTTCTAGGGCCTCATGTGGCCTATGAAGGTTTGGGGAATGGAATTTAAAAGTTATCATCAAATTGTTTCTCTTAATGTGATGAAAGGGGGAAAGCATTAAATATATTTCCAGAGAGTAAACATGTTTAAAATGTAAATGAATTCCAATGAGACTCACTCCTTAACCTGGTGCCATGTAGTACTTTCTGAGTGTACAGGTAGTCCTCAACTTAGAACCATTCATATAATGACCATTCAAAATTATGATGGCACTGAAAAAAGTGAATTATGACCTTACTCTTACGACTGTCTCAGTGTCCCCACGTTCATGTGATCAAAGTTCGGGCACTTGGCAACAAGCATATATTTATGAGGGTTGCATCATCTTGAGGTCACATGAACACCATTTGTGACCTTCCCAGGCGGCTTCTGACAAGCAAAGTCAATGGGGGAAGTCGGATTGGCTTAATGATCGTAGTGATTCACGTAACAACCATGGCAAAAAAGGTGGTAAAATTGGGTGCAATTTATTAACAATCCCATTGCTTAGCAACCAAAATTCTGGTCCCAACTGTGGTTGTAAATTGAGGACTACCTGTAGCCCCTAGTAGTCCTTTCAAAGGCCAAGTGTGACAATTCACATAGGAAATAGCCTGCAGCTCTCTATTAGATGGAAACCCTTTACAAAGAAAATGTGCATAATTTTATGAAGAGTTTTAGATTGAACTTGTATTTGAAAAATGAAACTCTTCCAAAAGCAAAATAGAATCTGTCCTCATTCTAAGCTCTTTAAAGAAGTTAATAAATACAAGAACAAAATAATAATGTACTAATTACTTGTTTTCAAAACTGATTATTTCCCTTTTCTAGAGAGTATTCAAGGTGGCTTACAAAATTAGAGATATAAAACAATGCACTGATATTTGCCTGACAATTTGTTTTTGGAGACAGAGTATTGGACTAAATAAACACTTAGTTTTATCTAGTAAAGCAATCATTAAGTTCTTAAGATGTCAGTTCTATTTGGAGATGAGACAATGTGAGGGCTGAATTCTGGGCAGCAATAGCAATGATCTAGGAACTCAGAAACAGGAGCTGCAACATAAGATCAGAGTTGAGGGATAAAGTCAGGTCTCAGGAGAACAATTCAAGATCAAAGGACAAAGCAGGAATTAGGCCTTGAAAAGCAAAACACAAGTCAGGCCTGGAGAACAACCAGAGAATATTGATTATTCTCCAGGAAGAGAATAACCATGCTCAGGAAAATGTGTTACTCAGGCAAGTCCCAACTGAACCTGCTTTCTGGCATTTGGCTCATTTCATTCATTTATTATGATAATCGTTAATCAGAAACATAGTGTATGTTGATTTTTACTTAACCTATAAGCAATCTAATTTAGATTCCTGTTACCATCATTTGATGATTACAGCAGCCCCTAGTGTAACACCTGACTAGTGTCCATTCTGGATAATATCTGATAGAAGAATCTGCATGTATAATTCTTCAGTCCTAGTATTAGGTAGGAGCGAGGCAATACGTTATTGGCAGGAAGTCCTTATGGCAATAATATAATTAAGACATTTTAGGAAGGACGTTGACAAACTGCAGCAGTGGAGAGTAACCAAGATGATAAGGGGGCTGGAAAGATAAACGTATGAGGAACAGCTGAAAATTCTGGGTATATTTAGTCTGGAAAGGAAAAGATTGTAGGATGACATGATAGCTGTCTTCTAAAAAGCTATAATGTAGAAGTTGGGACAGGATTTTTCAGAGCTGTTACAGAAGACCAGGCAGGAAAAACTGGGCTTCACTTACTAGGAAATAGAATTTAGTTGGACATTAAAAAATTGTAATGGTAAGAGCTCTTTGACAAAGGAACAGACTGCCTCTAAAAGAGTGAACAGTTCTTTTGCTGGAAGTGTTTAAACAGAGGCTGTATAGCATCTGTTGGAAATGCTAGAGGAGAGGATTCAAACAATGGGCAGGGATTAGACTAGATTATCTTCAAGTTTCCTTCTAACCCTTACATTTTATGTTTCTATGAACATTTGAGCCACTACCACTACCTTCCCTGTACTGCATGGCTGTAATCACTCCTATTATTTGGCCTGATGAAATCTGCCCTACATAAAGCTTATGGAAGGTTATTCAAGTATAAAATATCCTGTAATTAGGACCAGTGAGCTTGGAGAAATAATCTGTAGACTGTGTCTGATCCTGGTACCTCAATTGTATCCTGCCCATTTTCACACATAGCTCTTTGAGACACATTGCTAGTAATAGGCTTAACAAACTGATCTGGGCCTTTTCCAGCTGTTGTAATCTATGTAAATGAGTTGTAGTCTGCAGTTGTAGTTCATATAAATATATATTCTGTGCCATTGAGGAACTCAGCTGTGACTTCCTCGTGGAACTTCCTAACAGTAAATGCCATCTGCTAGAGCTCAAACAAAATCTCAGGATTGCAGTAGTGTTACTTGGAGCACTCTCAACTACATATTTAAAAGGTGTCTTCCATGATCTGGATGCTTGGAAAATAATCCCTATATAAAGTTTGACTTACTCTATGGGATTCTTTTGTAATTTCCATCAATGTAATTCAGGTCACTTGATGAAAACCATTACCTTCATCTTCTGATAATTAATGGGTCATCCACAAGCTGTACAATAAGAAATTGAATGCTAAGGGGTCTTTTCTCCTGGTCTGTTGGAGAGGAGTAAAAGCAAAAAATAGTATCTATCTGCTAATTTGGGTGAGTGTTAACTAAAACAGATTAAATTTTCTGATACAAAGACTGAAAAGCAGGGGAACGGCAACACATCCCTGTTTGATCCCTTTATTTGTTGGCATAGCATTGGATAATTGGCTGGTGTGATGACATCTTACCTGAGAGATGTATTTGCATAAAGCTGCTGGATAAGAAATAAAAGTTGTCATTCTGTCATGATGCTCTCACGTTTTCTCCAGAATTTGTCTCTTGGAATAAAATCTGATTTTAAATTAGGCAAAGAGAAGGGTAATAGGACCAATCCGACAACTGCATTGGGCAAAAGAACCATGGCAGTTTCCTCTGACCACTTCTTCTGGATCCTACCCACATATGATGTAATTCTTTCTGAGTCTCCCCATGCTTTCCAGGCTGCTTTCCCTGATCTCCGGTTGGCTTCTGAGACAGCAACCCAACAACAGTAACCGTTGCATGTTGCTAGCTTGAGTTCTCTTTTTCACTGAGTTATCTCTTTTAATGCATACTATCAATGCCACTGGGAATCCAACCAAGCAGGCAGTGAGAAAGAGCAATATGTACAACACAAACTAACTTGCATCTTCTACACTTGGCCAAACCTCTCAGGCACAATGAAGCAAGTTGTTAAGTCTGTCTGTCTTCTAATTAAAACAGGGTAGGGAAGGAGGTAGGACTTTCAATGAGCTGGAAACATTTCCAGATTCAGCCTCTGCACTTCTATCTTCCTGATGAACCCCAGGACTTGCATCATAGCAGGACTGGAGAAAATTAGGCAGGGTAAGTTTGCAAGAGCAGGAGCTTTGCATACGCAGTTGACTTCACCTGATTATCTTCAATTATTTTTCTATTGTAATTCCCCAATTCTAATCCTCCCTTTTTCCTGAGTTTTCCTTAAAGATGACCAGATGGCTGAAATTAGAAATGAGGGCTAAGAAACTGCTTGTTTATGTCTTATTTATTTGTTAGATAAATATTCAGGTTTCCCACCAGCATAGCACCCCCACTTCTATTTTCCCACAGCAACAACTATGTGAGGTAGCCTGGACTCAATATAGTGACTGGCCCAAAATCACGCAGTGACCTTTGATAATTCATGGTTAGGCTTAATCCTTGGTGTCCAAGATCCTAACCCAACATTGTAACCATTATACCACCCTACTTAACTGCATTGCATGCAAAGCAGATATACAACTCTTTGGGCTCATGTTACATGGGATACATGGGCAGTATTTATAGTGAGATAAGTTTTCATTTATTTGTTTCTTTATTTAGTTTTTGTTTCACTTTCCTAGATAAATAAATACTCAAGAGATTCTGGGAGATAGTGTTTCTGAAACCCATTTTCTAAGTTTAGTTTGTACAGAAACGTCTGGCTAAGATGCACCTTATTTATTTATTTATTTATTTATTTATTTATTTATTCCATCTGTATGGCTGCCTATCTTTCTCCATTTTCTTATTTCATCATACTGAATCTGCTTAGTCATAAAAACAATTTTTCAAGTCACTATAAGGTGGCAGCAGGGTAGACATTATATATGGGATTACCTGCATTTCACCCTAAGGCTAACCAGCTGGAAAATAGAAAATAAATTAAGTCAACAAATGCTCAATTTTTTTTACTTTTATAGATATGATTGGTGTTCAATTAATTATAAAACTGGCCTGCACAAAATTAGTTCTTAATTATTATAAGATTATGTGTAAAATTATCTTTTCTACTATGGAACAAAAATACTCACAACTCCACTCAATATATGCATATGTATCTGAAGGAGGGGGTTCAACTTAAAATTATCAGAAAACTGCATATATTTCATATTATTTTCTAATTCATAGCAACTAAAAAATTAAAGCAGCAAATTTGAATTGACTGAGTCAAAGGTACATGATGTATATTCAAATATGCCCAAGGAAAGAAAAACAAAATATGTTATTAACATTGGGTTTCCTCAGCAGAGTGCAATTTTTTTTGCACCAGGAGTCATGGGAAATAGAAGACTATCAATAAAGAATAAATATCGGGGATTAGGGCCGGTAGAATGCCTGTGCGAGCTGCATTGGGTGCAAATCTGTTGAGCAGAGTGCAGCAATATTTCCAGGAAAGTTTGCCCAGGAAAAATACACATCAGCATGAGGGATTTACAAACTACAATGTCCATATCTTGTTCTCCAAAGAAATCCAGCCAGAAAATATATATTAACTGGTGTTTATTGATAAAAAATGCAAAACTCCATAAAATGCAAATATCATACAAAATATAGGAAAAAAACACGTCTTCTCATGTATTTTAGCATCCAAGACTTATCAACAACACAAGCTTAACAAAGTCTCTAGCTAAAAACTCTCAGAGAAGAGGTACACCATAACCCATAAAAACTGACTACATGGTGGCTAAAACTCTACTGAGAGGCTGGGCATATAATCCTCCCATTATATTGCCAATCCATACCCCCCACTGGGTAACTAGCATACACACGCCAATAGGTGGCAGTAAATAGCAGTATACGTGCAAACTAACACACTAAACTAATTCACACGCTTTGCTTAGCCATAACAAAAATTGTTTTGCAGATAACGAGATGAATCCTTTCCCTAACGAAATCTGCTTCTGGATCCAATTCAAAGTATTGGTTATGACCTTTAAAGCCCTTCATGGCATGGGTCCAAGTTATCTGAGGAACTGTCTCATCCCCATTACATCCCACCTGGTCTGGCAGGAAGGGTAAGTTATGGACTTAGTCACCCAGAGAGTGGGTGGGTTCCAGGAGGAAAGCCTTTTCTGCCATGGCTCCCGCCCTCTGGAACATCTTGCCCCCTGAGGTGAGATTGGCCCCCACTCTGTTGACCTTCTAAAAGGGCATCAAGACCTGGCTCTGCCAACATGCATGGGGACTGAATGGGAGTTCACAGCACTGGGGGTGGTTGGTAGCTTGAGGATGCTCTCTCCACCTTTTTACTTTGTACTGTAGTTTTAACTTTTAGTTTTAATGTTAACCTTTTGTAGTTTTTAAATTGTATATTTTTTTCTAAGATTTTATAGTTTTTACTTGTAACACCAACTGGAGTCACTTGCACAGCGAGATGGGCGGCATATGTAAATTTGAAAAATAAACAAAATAAATAAATAGATCTTTTATTAACATTACTAATAGCCTTTAGTTTATAAAGATGTGATTGGAAAGAGCTAAAATGTATAACTTCAGAAACTAGGATTATGTTGAAAACAAAATTCACCTATAATTAGACAAATAAATAATGGATTTCATGTCCTAGTAGATGCTTTTCTTCATGACAGAGACTTTATTAGGTTCCTCTTCTCCAAACAAGGACATTCTAGTTCAGCTTTTCTAACCTGGCATGCTTTAGACTTGCTGGGTTTACAACACCCGCAATTCTCAACCAGCATAGTTAGCAGGGAATTCTTGGAATTATAGGCCCAAGAATCCAAATTTATCTGGAGGACACCAGGTAGGAGAAGCTGTTCTGGAGCAAAACATCTTTTCATTTCTCCCCCCTATTTAATAGGATGTTTAAATCAACCAAAATCTGATTTGACACTGAGATTTGAAATTTGAGAGTGAAATTTGATCTGATTGAAAACTCTCTTCAGAGTGTTAGGGACCTTTCTGGAATACAGGTAGTGTGATACAGAGCTACCACAGTGTCAATATCGTTCTCACTCAAAAGTTCAACCATGGGGAACTACTAACTGTTTAGAGATAGATTTTAGGGATATTGGAGATGCCAAAGGAGAATGATATTGTGTTGTATTGCCTTTCATTCATGTTGATATGGGATATATTTTTAATATTTTGATATAGTAGTGATAAAAATTATATAAATAGTGATTTGTACTGGGTGTTTGTTTTACTCCTGAGAAAATAATGAAAAAGTGATTCAAACTGTTATTTTGATTTGGAAAATTAATCCAAATCCACCATTCAAACTGAACTATCATACCAGTTTTGATCTGATGTAAGAAAAAAAAATAGTTTATGCATAGTACCACTGAAATAATCTGAATTGGTTCAAAGCCATCTATAAGGGAATTGGGTGCTATTGTTAGGGGCTTGACAACATCCACTTTGACTCAATAATTTGATTTAACTTTCTAATTGAATTTGGAAAGTCAATTGTTTTAAGAGTTTTGATCAAACAATCTTTGAATCAAATCTGCAAAGCTCTTCTTTTGGCATGGCCATATGTTATTCTGTCCATTTAGAGACCTTCTAGAATTGTATAACTGAGTTCTAAAACCAGATTCCAAAGGAAAGAAAATTGCCTCTTGTTGATGAAGATACCCAGTGACAATCCTAGCTTCAGGCACATCATTCCAAGTAGACAGTTCTAACTCTTTCTTTTTAGTGGATTATTTTACTTTCTCACTTTTATTATCTTTCATGATGGTAGACAGAAGTGAAGAACCTTTGCAATCATAGAAAATTGACAGTTCCAATGTCCCCAATCATTTGAATGAATGGATCAGCAATCAATGAACATGTAAATAGTTTATTTTTTTTCCAGTTGTAATCCTTTGTAGAAAGTTGTTACATAAAATAATAAAAATAAAAAATCAGCTTCAGCAAACTAGCAACTTTTTGAAGTCCCACCCACCTCTGAATATTGTTCCACTCCTCATACTATCTGAAGGTTACGTGAAAATAGCTTTAAACACACACACACACACACACACACACACACACAATTGCAAGAATTGCAAAGAGGGAACACTTTTGTACCCAGTCAGATAATGTCAGGATACAAAAGTATATTGTTATATCTCCTTACATTATATAATGAAACTATGAAGTAAATGTTACTTTGAATAGACAAGCTGATGAAAGTAAAACAAAACATTAATGTGAGAAAACTTCAATCAAATGAAATCCCCCCAAACCTCCATCTGAAGCAATATATGCTATTTGAACATAAAGTACACGTCAAGATATTTAGGTGCACACATGCCCAACTCATGATACAACTATTCAGTGCTAGTTTCTAAAATTAGGAGTTTTCCAAACTTTTCATCATAACACAAGCCATGGTAATTACAACTGGTACACAATGCAAACTAGCATATAAGAACTTAAATATACATTTTTCTTCTGAATTTAAAGAAAAAAAGGAAGCACACACACATGTACATACATTGCCCTGGAGGAAACTTCCTTCATAGGATTCATTGAACGCAACTGAAAATAATGTTCTTTCTTTTGCTAATGTTGGAATATTTGGAGAAAGGATTTAATGTTCTTCACCTTTTTTTAAATATTATCACATGCAGCAAAAAGCAAAAAGCACTGTCATCCTCTGTGTTGCCCATCAGCTGCATGAATGCACATATACACACAGCTGTATGCACACACAAAAGACTGTCATAAGATATTAAGAAATACGCTTGTACCTATGCCTGCTTAACAGCTTCGTTTCTTGCAAGATGTTGTTCTTGCATGAATAGAGATTAAATGCAAACACACAAGATGCATGCATATGTCTTTCTGAATATAACATTCAGCCTCAGCAATACTAGCGTTCAAGCCTCATTGCAGGAAGACAGCTTGTTTGTTTGTTTGTTTGTTTATTTATTTATTTATTTATTTATTTATTTATTTTAGTCTCTTATATTAATGCAAATCACTGCAAAGGGAGGGGGAGCAGAAGAAAGAAAGAAAGAAAGAAAGAAAGAAAGAAAGAAAGAAAGAAAGAAAGAAAGAAAGAAAGAAAGAAAGAGAAAATGCACTTCTCCCTTCAGCATTATTCACATTGCAAGAGACAGCCCAATCTTGTACTTACATATCTTAATGTCTCAGAACCGTCCCAGATTTCTGCCAAAACGTTACTTGCGCTCTGAAAGCCACACAGCTCAGCTAGGCAAAAACCAGACCTAGGCAGCTGGCAGATAATTGAACTCTTTCTCCAGCTGGGAATAGGAGCCTTTTATCTCTGAGCATTGAGTCTCTTCAGTGGGATTAGCTGTGAAATGTATGGCTTTTGCACAACATCCCCGGCACGGTTAGAGTACACGTACCCAAAGGATGCCACCAATCTCAGAAAGAAGCAGCTAATTCCTGCATAGAGATATCCAGAAATCCTGTGCCTTTTGCACTGTATTTCTTTATGCAGGGCAAGAACAGATGCATACACACACACACATACACACAAACACCAGCAAAGAAAGAAAAAGAACACATAAAGCTGCCTGTCGTACCTTCAGCATGATAGATCAAATGTTCTTCCTATTTTTCCCCTTAGACAGCTGTGAGCTCCTACCAGGCTACTTCTCTTCTTGAAATCCAGGTTGCTAATCAGCATATTAAATTGATATCAGGAATGACAAGAGTTTTCTTCCTACAAATGGCATTGTCTTCTATATAAGATTAGGCTCATCAAGAAGACCCTGTACTCTCATTAAATATTGAACTCACCCTATGAGTGGGTTTCCCACACTGTGGAATGACAGTTCTGATCGGAAAAAAAAGAAGTACCCCAGCAGAATCCCATCTATTTTCTATAGGTTGTTGTGAATGACATCCTGCACGTATCCTATAGGCTTTAAAAAAGAGAGATATCCTGCCATTTGACATCTGCTTACACATTTTAAACTTGGAGAAGTGTCAAACTAATGAAACTTTGTCAAGTGTAAAATTGCAACAAATGTTGCAAGCCTTCTCTGATAGACTTCACCTGTTCATTCATTCATTCATTCATTCATTCATTCATTCATTCATTCATTCATTCATTCATTCATTTCCCAAGGCTTATTCAGAGCTCTGGTTGAAAATGTCTTTCAGCATTTATCTCAGCTTCTTTCAAAACACCTATGGATACTGCCAAATTTACTGCATCTTATCTAATCTTCATGCATTGTTAGAAAGAATTCATCGGACAAATCCAAAGATTTGATTTATTTACTCCTGAAGCTCACAAAGTAACCCCCTGACAATGCATAACTAATATTGCCTTCTTTTTCTATATGAAGTTCTACAATAAGGGTCAATAGTGTGACACTAATGGCAATTACTGGAAGTTAATGCAAAATATATTTTCAATTCTACAGCATAATTTGATACCACAACTATATAGAGTATTCCAGTAGGACTTTACCATAAAAGAACATTACTATAGCAGTCCCTTTTTCTGATAATTCCTAACCTGATAGCTATTGTATGGTGGGTTAACAATTACTCAATTATCAATTATTGCCAGAAAATTGTATGTATCAATTTAAAGCCTCTTCCCTATTTTGGAGAAATTCTTTTGGAGTCCTTTGCAACCCATTTGTGATCTTACTATCCTAGTGACACAAGCAATTTTGCCAAGAAAGGAGGTGTCAGAGCTTTAGAAAGAATGCATAGGTAAAGAAACATTATTTGAAGCAATAAATGCAAACTTTAATCTAGAAATACATTGAAATATAAAAATACAACACATAATGTAAAATTCATCCCATGTCTAAATATAATGAAAACATATTTCTGTCCATAGTCATATACTTAAACACAGAAAATAATACCCAGTGTAAACAATACTGGGTCAAACTCTGTGGTATGATACTGTGTTTACTGCAGTCATGTATTACATAACAACATGTCCCATTCGTGTTGATATATATCAATAGGGTCAGATATGAATGAAAATATGCCAAACACAATCTGTGTTTAGCAAGTGGACATTATTGGGTTTAGAATACCTTTCACTGAAATATTTCAAAACTCTATCAATTTAATGATCTACAGCAGTGTTTCTCAAATTTGGCAACTTTAGGATGTGTGGACTTCAACTCCCAGAATTCCCTAGCCAGTCATGCTGGCTGGGGTATTCTGGGAGTTGAAGTCTGGACATCTTAACATTGCCAAGTTTGAGAAACACTGATCTACAGGGATATAAAGTTCATTGATATATTCATGGAGTTTTCCTGCACCAATTACAGTGGTACCTCGGGATACGAACTTAATCCGTTCCGTGACTCTGGACGTATCCCGAGTTGTTCGTAACCCGAAGCAAATTTTCCCATAGGGTTCAATGTAAATCCGGTTAATCCGTTCCGCCCTCCGAATTTGGTCGCAACCCGAGGCAAATTTCCCCATAGGGTTCAATGTAAATCTGATTAATCCGTTCTGCCCTCCGCCCGAATTTGGTCGCAACCCAAGGCAATTTCCCCATAAGGTTCGATGTAAAGTACAATCCGTTCTGAAACATATGCATTTTATTTTTACACCACAAAAACATGAAAAACAGTGCAACTGGCACAGCATGAAGAGGGAGAATGAGGTGGGGAGGCAGTTATTGGTTGGCGGGAGAGTCCCCTTCAGGGGTTTCCTCTCTTCTTTGCCTCTTAGCTGCAGGCTCAGTTCTGGGGAAAAACCTGTCTAAAGTCTGTTGTTTTTTCCTGCGCTGCATAACCCTCCGGAAATGAGAAAACACGTTATCGTTCATAAGATTCAGCACTCTGCTTGTCACAGTTCTGTTGGGGTGGTGCTTCTCAATGAAATCCTGACACTCATTCCATTTCTCCATGATGGACTTTATTGCATCACAGCTCACCTCCTCCCCCTCCTCCTCTTCCTCAATGGAATGCTCCTTGCCCAGTGCCTTCTGTTGCTCACTCTGGAGCTGAGCAAGTTCTTCTGTGGTCAGCTCCTCCTTATGGTCTTCAACAAGCTCCTCTATGTCTGCATCATCCACAACCAGACCCATGCTCTTGCCCATGGACACAATCTCCTCCACTACCTCTGCATCAGACCCTTCACACTCACGTCCAGCAACACATTCTGGCCACAGTTTCCTCCAGGCTGAGTTTAAGGTCCGGCAGGTGACATCTTCCCAGGCTTTGTCAATGAGGCTGATGCAGTGGAGGACATTGAAATGTTTTTTCCAAAACTGTTTGAGAGTCAAGGATGTTTCTTCGGTGACATTGAAACACCTGGTGAAGAGTGCCTTTGTGTACAACTTCTTGAAGTTGCAGATCACTTGCTGGTGCATGGGCTGCAGAAGAGGTGTCGTGTTGGGGGGGAGGAACCTGACCTTTATGAAGTCGCACTCGGCGTCCATGTCATCCACCAAGGCTGGAGGGTGTGCCGGGGCATTGTCCATCAGGAGAAGGCACCTTTCAGGCAGCTGGTTCTCAGACAGGTATTTTTTAATGCTGGGTGTGAACACCTCATGCAGCCATTCCATGAACAACTGCCTTGTGACCCATGCTCTCGCATTGGCCCTCCACATGACAGGCAGTCTGGCCTTGTTCACATTGTGCTCCCTGAATGCACGAGGGGTCTGGGAATGGTACACGAGTAGCGGCTTAATCTTCAGGTCACCGCTTGCGTTCACACACAGCAAAAGGGTCAATCTGTCCTTCATGGGCTTGTGCCCTGGCAGTGCCTTTTCCTCCTGCGTGATGTAGGTTCTCTTTGGCATCTTCTTCCAGAAGAGCCCTGTCTCGTCACAGTTGAACACTTGCTCAGTGACGTACCCTTCCGCCTTCATGAAGTCCTCAAATTCTTTCTTGTAGGCTTCTGCAACAGCCTTGTCAGAACTGGAAGCCTACCATGTCTTGCCACACTGTGGATGCCACTTCTCTTTCGGAATTTCTCAAACCAGCCTCTGCTGGCTTTAAATTCCTCACTTGCTGCGCTGGTAGAGGGGTTTGTCTGCAGCAAATCACTGTGCAGCTTCCTGGCTTTCTCGCAGATCATAGCCTCACTCACGCTATCACCTGCCAGCTGTTTCTCATTCAGCCACACCAACAACAGCTTTTCCACCTCTTCCAGCACTGGTGTCCTCTGCCTCGTTAAGATCGACACTCCTTTTGCCACATCAGCTCCTCTGATGGCATCTTTATTCTTGAGAATAGTCGAGATGGTCGACTTCGCCATCTTGTACTCCGAGGCCAGATCAGTCACACGAATGCCATGATCGTGCTTTTCTATAATTTCCTTCTTCAGCTTGATCGTCACTTTTCTCTTCAGAGCCTTACTCCTGCCAAGCCTGCTCTGCATTTTCTTTGGAGCCATGCTAACCAAAAACCTTCGCAAAACACCGCAAAACACACCACAAGCCTCACCGAACGTCTCCTTGCTACCGCGACCTCGCCCACAGGAAGCCACGACCGCGTGGCAGCAGGGAAAATGGCTGGGGATCCGGTTCGTTAGTAGAGGCGTTCGTAACCCGAGGTAAATTTTTCCTGCCGAAGCTGGTCGTAACACGAAATGTTCGTTAGTAGAGGCGTTCATATCCCGAGGTACTACTGTATTTGCCATTGCCTTCCTCTGGGATGATAGCTCAGTTTCCCACTTTAGCTTATATTCCTAATGATCCCCCATCTACAGTAAATTCACCAGGTCCAGCCCTGCTTAGCCTTCTGAAAAGAAACCAACCCAGGTTAGCTTGGTGCTGCCATCTAGCCAGGCAGTGACATACTTAGCAATTTCTTGTCAATCTTTGTATTTCTCCTAAATTCCTTATACTGCATTAACAACCAAAAAAGCAGTTTGCTTGTTTTTCACTAATTTTCATGCACCTCGTTTTCTCAACTGACCTGGAGATCCAAAGGAAATTATTATGGTAAGTAATATCTACTAATGATTGTATTTCTTCTTACTTTGAAACTTCATTCAAATTTTAATCTTACTTATTTTCGTCTCAAATGTATAAGACTTGTATAATATAATTATAACACTTTCAACCAGCAATGTTAAATGAAGAGTATGGGTAATGGTGGAGGAGCTGTAGAGGCTAATATAAAATGCTTGACAATATGTTTCAGAAAGTGGGAAAATATTGACCAAATTTTGATTGCCAGTTACTTAATCTTTCCCTGGCCAGCTAGCTGGGGAAACTTCATGTGATGGAATATTGTGCACACCAATTTGCCATTTGTTTGCTTGTTTCTTTGTTTTGGGGAAGGAAGTATTTCCTTGAGCCTCTAAGCTAGGCTGGTCCTTGAGATCACCCTCCTCATTTCTGGCCTCTTTGGCTGGTCTCCCATCACCCACCTCTTAATGACAGCTATGGATACAGCCTAAAGGCCCAAACACAACAAGAGCTATGCCACGTGAGTGGCTCAGTTCATTGTCAACTCTGACATTTTTGTAACCATCTATAAGGATTGTTAGAATTTTCTGCTGCCCTAAATCTTGCCCTGGGTCTAAGAAGGTCAAAAATTGGCTTCCTGTTTAAAGGGTATTCTTAGGCCTTGGAGGCTCTGCCTTAGTTAACATTTGTCCTTCTGGGGTTCCTGGTGCTACACCATGTTCTCTCTTCAAGCAAGCCAGTTCATATCACGTAGATTTGATGTAACAAATCAGTTGCCCAGTAGGCTGACTAGTGCACTTGGTGTGTGTGTGGGGTGTGTGTGTGTGAGGCAGAGAGAGAGATTGAGAGAGAGAGAGAGAGAGAGAGAGGGAGGCAGTCAGGAGAGCAGAACAACATATTCAGAATTGCAATGGAGCCTATAACATGATACATCTACCTAGCCATATGATATGAAACTTGTCCTCTAGATCTATATGAAGTCTCATAATGATTTTGCTATTTCTGAGTGGTACAATGGACAATATTATGGTCACGGGGGGGGGGGGGGAGAAAGATCAATGATGAAGTGACAGTATTAGTCTTATGCTTGTCTTGTATATCCTGGAGCCGCACATGCTGATGACTTCAAACAGGTCATAGGCATCCCCCAACTCAATACAGAGCTAGTTGCCCTGATTTGAAAGGAACACACGCCCAGATCTTTTGGTATTAGTCCTATGCCAAATATATATGAGTACAGGATTGTGGAAAGATGGAACCTTATGAGTGGGGAGCTTATGTGTTAGACAGATCTCTGGCCCCATACACTCTGCTTAAAAGGAGTAGTCATAATCTTAAGTACTAACTCCCCTCTATTAGATAGCACTGGAAAACGCAGTCTATATGGGCCCTCTGTGTTCTGAGAAAAGTTAGGAAGAATATGATTATACTAGCATATAAATTATGAGAGGAAATGAAATAAAACTGAGTATTGTTTCCATTATCAAATGGAACCTTGCAGGAATAGATCCAATTCAGTGTGGGACTCCTAAACCAAGGATTAAAGCCATCCCTCCTGAAAATGAGAAAGAACAATGGCTAAACTGCAGTCTGCACCTGCTGTATGAGATTTCAAGAAAGAAATATTAGCAGAGAAGAAAGCAAATACAAACTTCTTGAGCAATCTCATGTCCTATTTGAATGGGAGATCTAGCTATTAGCCTACTTATCACAGCAGAATAATGCAGAAACTTAACATAAGATCCAATCATAGAGCAAAAAGTTTGGATAAAGAGAAGGGACAAAACTTTCTTTTCTCCACCCCCATTCAGGTAATAGCTTCTCATACACATATTTTCAAGTGTTTATTTTGCTTAAATCATTCAGCTTAACACTAGGATCTCAGCCTCTTATAACAACAGGCAATAGTCCCAGCTTAATTTTTCCATATGAGTTTGAATTTATTATAGCATCACTTATATCCTCACCTGAATTCTGCCAGGGTGATTGCTAAATTCCTAGTAAGATGGATGGTGACCAAATTTGAAATATACATACATACATGTATATATGTATGTGTATGTGTATGTGTATGTGTATGTGTATGTGTATGTGTATGTGTATGTGTGTGTGTGTGTGTGTGTGTGTATCCTGTGCTAACAGGACACAAGAATAGAAATACAGGATGGGTACAAATACTGGTGCTTGTCAATACTGTAGCACTTCTGCAAGGAGATACTTTTCTTAGGCTTGCCTAGAACCTGGCTCCTTTGTAAGCAAAGCAGGTGTGCTATTGCTTAGATGCAGCCTTTCCTTTAGGACATTTACAATACAGCTGTGTTATGGATTTTCCACAGTTTAGTGATGCGTCGCATTAATGATACATTAATGGTACCATGGTCAATGAGGGGCATAAGAGATTGGGTAGAGCTGAAACATGTTTGAGAAGCTGGGTTTAGTCAGGATCTCATGGCTGGTCATGCTAGGTACTGTTTGGAAAATGTTATTATGTAAACAAACATTGATTTAACTTACCATCAGGTTTCTGTGCCATCCATGATAAAATATTTTTTTTTTACCTTTGACTATATTGCTCTATCCTTTGTGAGTGGCATCTTTTAAGCTTGTCATCAACAAAAGAAACAATGTACAATCAACCTTGCTGTTAGCCTGTGCTGGCCAGCTTTCTTCTCTTTCTCCTGGCCAGATAGCTATGTGCAGACCTATTTCCCTGCAGCTGAACTATGGCATTGTTTGGCCAGAGGTTAATGCTTATGTCACAAAAAGTTGTGGGGGGGGGGTTGGGAGGGGCAGGGGGGAATATCAGCCTCTGTTTGCACCTATAATATGAATGCCTACTCAAAATCATAGTATCCCAGCCACGTTTGCTTTCTGGACCTCTTAAGAAAGCTAAAAATTGAATCTAGGACCTTTTAAATGTAACCTTAGCTGCCCAGAGCCATGAATTTGAGATGGATGGCCATATAAATTGAAATAAATAAATAAGTTGGGAAGCAAAAGTCAACTAAACAAGGTTCTTCCAGGAAACTCTTCAATTGTTCTGTTGATGACTTTCTCCTTCAAGGATGAAGAAAGGCACAGGAAGATCAGCTGTTGTAATTCTAACTTGAAATTAATTAATAGGGAAGGCAGAGTCAATGGAGTGGAAGCAGCAAGAAGATTGAGGGAAAGTGCCCATATAATGCTGAAGTTGTTAATTTTAAGAGAAACTAACACTAAATATGGTCAAACATCTTTCTCAAATTTGAGAAAGTAGACTTTAATGATAAGTTCTATTTCCATGGCAGGAGAAGCTAATGGGAAGGGTCACTCAGGATGATCAAGAGTTCCTAAAAAGGGAGGATAATAATAGCAGGTGAACAATTCCAATGAGGAGAACAGTAAATGGCTATATAAAAGCTTTAATGAACATCTGAAAAGGGGACAGGTCACTAAGGAAGAATACATACAGATAGCCAAGAATTTCAGAGATAGTTTCACAAACTTCAGTGAAGGATTCCAAGAAAAACAAAAATGACTTCTTCAGTATGTTCAAAACAAATGAAACAAATACTATACCAGCTGCTCAGTGAAGTTGTAAAAAAGAACAGGATGTCTGTTTGGTTTGGCTTAGTCTTCCCCAGAAGGCAATATGTGCTCCACTGGGCAGCTATAAACAGTGGGATGAAAGACAAAACAGAAACTGGAGATGGAAAGAAACAAGATCAAGGAAAACCTATTTATATTGAATGAATTTAAATTCTCAGGATCAGATGAACTACAAGCTAGAGTATTGAAGAAACTTGCTGATAATTTGTATGAAATTGTATGGATTGTCTTCAAAAAAACTTGAAGGACAAGCAGTGCAGGATAACTAGAGAAAGTCAACATTTGTCTGCATGCTCAAAGTGATCTGTATGGATTTAGTTACTTCCTCAGGGCACTCTTACTCTGTTTTTATCATTTGTATTGTTGTTGTTGTTTTAATGTGTGAGCTAAATTGTAATCAATTTACAGCCTTGTTTGTACTGAGTGGGATAAAAATCATAGAAATAAATAAATAAATGGACCAAGGAAGATCAAGGTAATTACAGTCAGACTGACATTAATGCTTGAGAATATTCTAAAGCAGATCATAAAGTTACAAGTTAATCAGTATCTTGAAAACAACAGAATGACAACTTGAAATTTATATAGATTTTTAACAAGAACAAGTCTTGAGAGATTCACATTTTTGATCATGTAACTTTAGATTGTGGAAATGTAGATCCATCTTGTCTTCAGTAAAGCCTTTGACAAAGCACCTTATGATGTTTGTATTATCACCAGTTAAATTTGGGCTGAATGGCATGTCCAATTAATAGACATATCGCTGTCATAAAAACTGTACTGAAAGAATGCTCCAGTAGTTCTTCATCAAACTTAGAGGATGCTTTGAGCCACAGGCTTTACTTCTGGGTTTTGTACACTTCAGCATTTTTATTAATGACTTGGATGAAATGAAGTGGAAGAAATGCATATCAAATTTGCAGATGACACAGCATTAAATGGAATAGCTAATACCCTAGAAGAGAAATATAAAATTAAAAAATGATCCTGATATTTTACACAAATAGGCTGATAATAATTATGAAATGAAGAGTCAAATGTAAAATTCTTCATCTGGGAATTAGGAATCAAATGCACAGAAATAGAATGGGGGTTACCTGGCTTTGTGACACTACTTGTGAAAAAGATCTTGAAATAGTATTTGATTATGAACTGAATATCAGTCAGCAGTGTGAACTAGCTGCAAAAAATCCAAGTGAAACTTAGCTGCAGAAACATACATGCTGTTTCTACTTTACAGTATAGAAAGTAATTGTTCTACTTTACTCTGCAGCTAGAGTTTTTTGTCCAGTTCTGGACAGCACATTTTAAGACAGTTTAAAAAAAAATAAAATAGGTTAGAGGAGGGAAATGAGGATGATCTGAAACTAAGTCTCATAAAGAGAAATTGAAAGATTTGGGAATGATGAATCTTCAGAAGAGAAGACCAAGGGGGAATGATAGCACTCTTGAAATACCTGAAAGGATGCCAAACAAAAGAAAGCTGTCATCCCAGAGAGTAAGACCTGGAATAATGGTTTTAGTTATAGGATGGCAAATAATGGTTGAATGTTAGGGAGCAACATCCTAATAGTAAGAAGAGTATAGCAGTGGAGCCAGTAATCAATGCAAATTGAGGCTCCTCTTCACTAGATATATTAAGGAGATGCTGGACAAATAGTCATTATGGATGCTTTAATCTGGATTCCTGCATGGACCAGAAACTAGACTGGATGACTTAAATGGCTCCCTACAATTCTGTAGTTCTTTTATTCTAGACAGACTGAAACTATGTTAGGTGAAACCTATGACTTCAGGGACAACCACCGTCTATCTCATCCTTCTAGTGAAGTGCTTTATTCCCTAACCATCTCCTGTTGACTTGTTGATCCCCAAGTGAGTCAGGCTTGGTATTACTTGGTTTGATAGAATATAAAGAGGCAATGCTGGGGGTGGGGGGGGAGGTATGAGAAGAGTACAAATGACTAACAATGATGAATACCATTCATTATTTTCTTCAGGCCACTTGGTTTCCTCCTAGAAAACTGTTTAGCTATGTCAGTCTGAGCAAAAAAGTAACATACTTACTGTACTTTTTTCTTGAGATTGATTTGCTATGTGACATGAGTAACAGTGTAACTACATGTTGGCATTTGATTTTGGGTTTATGTTCTGTGATTCTCTTTTTCAATTGTCTAGAAGTTTCCTTAATATAAAATATGGACAATCAATGAGGAAGTGAATATAAAGGAAATTGTTATTGGAAATACTTCCATCTAATGTGTATCTCCTGTTATTTATAGGTTTAATAATCTCCTTGATTTCATTAAAGGTGGGATGGACAGAACTTAGCCTATGATTGTCAAATGCATGTTAATTGCTGTAACCATTCACTTCACAGCCTAAATCCTATGGCAATTAGCCATGCTAGGTTTTAACCTGATCCAGGGTTCTACATGAGTTAGTCATCTTGGGATCTTCCATTACTAAAACGTGATGGCTAGGCTTCAGCAGCTATCTTCACCAACTAAACCACAATTTCTTTATCATTTTTTTGGCATTTAACCAGCTGTGATTGTCTCCTCATCTGAAGCTACAAGCAGCTGCTATGGACAGAGATCTTCATTTGCATTCTATTATACCGTCAATCAAATTATCTCCTGTCTATCTTCTGTATAACACAATAAATCATAGACTTGACATTAAGAAAACCTTGGAGTGCTATGATTTTAATGCTGTCTGATAAGTGAGATTTCAGATCCATATCTTATGAGATCAGAATAGACCTACAAATGGAAGAAATGCAAGGCCACCTATATGACTTCAGGATGCCAATATTGTCTAATACTCTTACTAATAGAAGTGGAAATACAAATACATTGAAAAGACCAAATCTCTAATTGATTCTGCTTCATAGTGATGGTATTGAATTCCCTTATGTCCAATCAATTTTGTGTTTTGCCTGTTGAATATTTTTAAATAGAAAATTTCTTTGTTCTGCATTCTCTTGAAATCCTGTTCCCTTGTACTTATTTCTTTTGACTAAAAACAGGCTCATGAGCCTTTAGTTGAGAGTTCACCTCTATCAACAAACCTGTTGATGTGAAAAAGTCTAGAAATTAGTGAGACAAGACCTTTGTTGAAGCCCTGTTGGTTCTTCTTCAGCAAGTCTCTTTCTTCTCTATACTTCATTAGTGTTATTTTTTGTTTAATAATGTTTTCCATCAATTTACCCAGAACAGATGTTAAATTAACTGGCCTATAATTTTGTGCAACCCTCTTTGATCCCTTTTTAAAAATTGAAGTTTTTTGGCTGCTTTCCAGTTCTCATTTGTATGCACATAAGGAAGAAGTGGAAAATAGCACTTTAGAAAACACTTGTGCCAAAAGAAAGGCTCTATTTTGAATCCTTGAGCTCACTAAACAGTTTCATGTCTTTCCATTGTAAATCTATTAATTTTTAATAATATTAATTATAAGCCTGCTTGAACAATAAGCTATGGGAAAAAAGAAGCACAAGCAACAACAGATGCACGTTGGCTTTCAGACACAATATCAGAAACTTTCTATAGTGTCATGAGAAATTTCAGACACTTCTGTTCAAATAGTTATATCTTAGTGAGTCCCTAAGTGAACAGAAACTAACAGAAAGTTTACAGGGTACAGCATCTTTTCTAAGTATGCATGCATACATGTATGAACAATTCTTAACAGTTTAAAAATAAGAAAACTGAATTTGACAGGGACAGAAATTTGGATATTCTTCCAATGGATTTAGCAATTTTTAAACTATAAAATTGTTAATGAAGTCCCAGAAGGCATTCAACTAAGCAGACCTACAATTAGTCAAGGGAAGACAGTTGCATGGGTGAACAAATACTCTGACCCTTCTAATCTCTCAGGTTTTGATTGTTCATCTAAATTCAAAGTTCACGGGCTCCCTCAAGCAGCTGAGAATTTGGAAATGAAGATAAGTCACTCTTCATAAAAAGTCTATTTAAAAAATCTGTAAATGTTTCCAGCTAGCAATTTCAACTGTGAGAAACATTATTAAGAAATGGAAGTTACATGAACTGTTAAAGTTAAGGCAAGATTTGGAAGACAAAGAAAAAATATTTGCTAGACCTACCTGAAACCTGGTCAGATCTGCAATACAGAACCTGCAGATCACTATAAAATATCTGCTGAAAAATTTAGCTGAGGCTGGAGTAATTTCCACAGCATTGCTTATGGAACAAGTCAGTGTGGAAGACTTGTCAAAAGGAAACAGTTTCTCCAACCTCTTCAGAAAACCCGTTGTCTAAACTATGGAAATGAAAACCTCGAGAAGCTTAAAATGTTTTGGAACTAAGTGCTTTGGACTGATGGAACAAACATTGAAATGTTTAGCCACAAAATACACAAGATACATTTGGAGAGAAAAAAGGTGATGCATCTGAAGAAAATAACACCTTGTCAACCATTAAGCACAGGAGTGGCTCTATTATGCTTTGGGGCTGTGCAGCAGCCAGTGGCCCAGGAAATAGTGTACAGGCGGAAGAAAGAAGAGATTCAGCTAAATATCAACATATCCTGGTAGCTAATGTTCCACAGTCAATAAAGAAATTGAAAATGAAAAGAGGTTGGATACTACAGCAAGAAAACAGTCCAAAACATATTTCCAAATCAACTGTGAAGTATTCACAGGAACAAAATGATAAACTTTTGGAATAGCCTTCACAGTCCCCAGACATGAATATCACTGAAAATTTTTGGGAGATCTCAAGCATGCAGGGCATGCAAGGAGACCTAAGAAGAGTTCTGAGTTAGAAGAGTTCTGCAGGGAGGAGTGGGGGGAAAAAAAAATAAAGGTTAAAAAAGGAAAAACTCTTAGCAGGCTATAGGTAATGTTTGGAAGCTGTAATTTCTGCCAAATTAGGTGAAATTGCTGCCCAGGCCTCTGCATCTGCTATATTTACTGTTTCTATTTTTAATCTGTAAAATTGTTGCACATAAATAGTAAGTGTGAATTCAAATTACAGAAAGATGTCACATTTAACTTTGTGCCATGAAAAGGTAGGTCAGTTTCTACTCCCTTAGGAATTAATTGAAGCATACAATTGACTAGGGGTGCCTAAACTTTAGCATAGAACTGTATATTATGAAGGCACAGCAGATTTATTCTAGAATGTATTTATTTTTCATTGTTGTATAAACAATCGTTATAATTATTATAATTATTCATTATGTGCCTTTACCAAGGGGCAGGATAGATAAAAAAATAAACAAATCAAAAGAAAGCCTAACAGAAAAATTGCAAATCAATCCTATAAAGTTAACTCAGAACCTAGTAAACAAATATTAGACTAAAACAACCAACTCAACAAAAATACATTTAAAACAATGCTCTGGGATAGGACCAAGTGTTTATATACCTCTAATATTTTAATTGATTCCTGAACTATCAGCTAAATAACAATAGGTTGGAATATTATCATACCTTATGCTAACCCCCTAATCAAATAAAATCATATTTAAACCTCTTTTAAAGGAAATCCAATTTTTACAGAGATAAAGGGAGGTGATTCCAGAATCTCCAAAGGCCTGCAACTTGGAAACTGTGAACCTTGAAGTGAGGAATTATATGATGTTGGTGATTTCCTTGGAGTTTACCTGGAAAACGTTGGCTCAGGAAAAGGCAGTCAATTTTCCAACAGGTCTGGGGAATTGCCCGAAACTAGAGCTGCTCCTTATATGTAAAAGATTAATAAAAGCAACACTCAGCTGAATGGGATTCTACATACTTCTTATTTTTTCTCTAGTGTTTTTCATTAAAATAATCAAATAATTCTACTGTGCATTCGGGGAAATTTAGTATTTCAGATGCTCCTTTTATGAATGCAGAAATAATGATTAAAAATAATGCTACCAGATCTAGTAGCAAAGAGTTACAGTTTTCTGTATTTCTTTGTGGTCATCTACTGGTCACCTACTTTTCTGCAGTTCAAATGTGTTGTCCTAATTAAGAGTCCTGTGGATTTATCCTGAGCAAAGGGACAACTGTACATCAGCCAGTGACAGTTTTGAAGCTATCAACCCTCTATTTTTAAATGTTTAATTGTATCTACTTAACTTCCAGCTACTTAACAAGCACCTATCCTATACATTGGGCTGCCAAGCAGCACCTTTCCACAACAATATAGCATTACTCTTTAAATGGGCATTCCCACTCATAGAATCATAGAATCATAGGGTTGGAAGGGACCCTGGAGGTCTTCTAGTCCAACCCCCTGCCCAAGGCAGGAGTCCTCATACTATCTAGGACAAATGGTTGTCTAATCTTTTCTTGAAAACCTCCAGCGATGGAGCACCCACAACTCCGGGAGGCAAGCTGTTCCACTGCTAGATAGTTCTCACTGTCAGGAAATTCCTCCTCATTTCCAAGTTGGATCTCCCTCTGATGAGCTTCCACCCATTGCTTCTTGTCCTATCCTCAGGTGGTATGGAGAATAAATCAACACCCTCTTCCCTGTGGCAGCCCTTCAAGTATTTGAAGACTGTATTGTCGAAGGCTTTCACGGCTGGCATACGATGGCTGGTGTGGGTCTTCCGGGCTGTGTGGCCGTGTTCTGGAAGTTTTGTTTCCTAACGTTTCGCCAGCACCTGTGACCAGCATCTTCAGAGTGCAGGAGCACAGACAGGAGCAGTTCTCTCTGTGCCCAGGGTGATGTGACCCTTTTTGTGGGTATTTATAGAGATCTGGGGGGGGGAAGGGGGGATTGTGTGTGTGTGGGGGGGTTGGGTTACTGAGTGGCTGCTTGTTTTGGTGTCAGAATCTGTGTGCATCTTCCTGGGGATTAGGCAGGGTTTTTTCTTCTATTGAATTGTTAACGAGGGGCTGCTGGGGGTGATTAGCAAGTTCATTGTGTGAACTGTTCACATGTCCTGGTGGTTGAGCTGAGTTCGTTGACCTTTTGCAGGCTGTATTTTTCAGGATGGTAGCCAGGTTTTGTTGATTTTTAGACTCTCCTCTTTTTTATTGAAACTGTGCTGGTGTTTCTGAATCTCAATGGCTTCCCGGTATATATATTTTTCAGGTATATCCTCACTCCTTTCACTTCCTAATCTCCACAAACTTCAGCTGAAATACAGCTTTCTTCATATTGGCTCTCATTTGAACACAACTCTCTGCATGTTTTGAGAATTTGTTTTAGTGGGGTTCTGAATCATCCAGAACAGCATACTTATGTTCAAACCCATATGGACATAGTTCTGAATGCATGGAGAAAGGATGAGTTGGGAATGGAGTTTTATATACATTTTCTCTCCAATTTTAATCCCATGAATCCCTGAATATGGCTATGATCGTAATCACTTCCTTGATTAATTTACAGCCTATTCTATGTACATGTTGCTAACTTTGACATCTTAGAATGTGTTAGAATTTCACACATTAACTGTCTATCCTTGAGCCTCATTGTTTTAACATTGCAGAAGTGGAAAGAACATGCAAAACAGCCATTGAAAAACTGAATTTGCCTCTAGACTGATAACCTATTTATTAAATTTTTATACTGCCTGACTCCCAGAGATTAATAGAAGTGTCATATATGTTATATAGATACAAGAAAGCAGAAAGCTAGTTTAATTGTCCAGTGGGAGAAAACAAAGAGGTGACTTCAAATCAGAGGACTAGAGATTGCTTATCTGTGGGGTTCTTTTCAAAAGAGGCTTTGAGCATATAGTATATCCTGAGCTGGGTCTTCTTGACTCCAATGTGGGTCAGCATGCCTTCTCTCAGATTCCCCTCAACATCTCAACAAATCTAGATTACACTCCTACATTGAAATCCTACATTGAGGATGTGTGCCATTTGTTCTCCCCCTCCCAATGAGTTGCAAGTTTGTGCAGTTCATCATCCATACCCCATTTCCTTCTGCATAAACTTCATAGCCACAAATTGGAAAGTTGGGCTCTATAGAAATTCCACTTCCATTGTACATTTGCCAGGTGGCCTTGTTCAAACTCTTTTCTCGTCTTCAGCTTTTCAGCTATTAAGAATGCATAAGAATGACCTACTTTATGGGACAGTGAGAGAGGGGAAAAAAAAACATTAAAGCACTGAGTATACTAAGTGCTGTATAAATGATTGATGATGATAATAATAAAGTGCCCATTTGATTGCAGTATGCCTTTGAGATTCTTTCTTAGCAGCAGATTTAATGATAGTAGGTGGCTTTGAGCCAGGAACAATCCCCCATTTTCTGTCTAGAATCTGCATTTCTCACCAAAGATTCACTACAAGCATCACCTTTTTCTTGTGCTAAAACAAAAATCACCTTCTCATGTCTCATTCTATATTTACTACCTTACCTGTTTTCTGAGAGAGTATTTTTAACCTCCATTTCATCTCCTCTCCAGATTATGAAGTGCTTTTCAAAAGAAGAAGAAAAAGTTGTGAGAAAGATAACTATCAGTATTCATAGCCATAGATGAATATTTATGGTGGCGTTGCATATGTAAAGTTATGAAACACCTATGTCTTCTTCAAGCAAAATGACTAATCAATGTGACACTTGATATGAAGGCATTCAGTAATATCTTTAAGTTGGCTAAGCATTGGAGAGCTGGTAAACAAAACACTACAGCTCATCTTTTTCACATCCCTCATTACTGAATATTTCATACTAATCCTTTGAGCTACATGCAATACAAATAATAGTGAACATAACCAGAAACAGAATTATGGCTCTGAAAGGGGCAGTAAAGCAAGCAAGAAGAGACAGTAAATGGAAAATAGGGAAGAGGACAAAGAACAAGTGGAAATAGGAAATCGTGAGCAACTGTGGTAAATGATTTTACGTATCTTTATTTACTTTTATGTGTTTTTTTTAAAATAGTTGCAACAAATTATTGAAACAAAAGGATGGGGAGGGGGGCTTGTTATACAGCTGTATCATATACCAGAATGATAAAGGACATTACTAGAAGAGGACAAGGCTTGGTCATTGAGTTCTTGTTATCCATACCATGATTTCAGAGTCCTAGCTATGATCTGAGACTCCAGCATAGGTTACAATAAAACAGACAAAACCTGAGAGCTATGTTTTTCTTTCACCATGTACCTATCTACCCAGACCTCCTTCCATACCCCTCAGAGTTGTTCCCAATAACATTGGTATCAATGTGTACAGGTTGGATTTATAGCTGGGAGCAGATGTATGGCTTGCAGCAAGGATCCTGTTTCTGTATAAACATCCTTGTTTGCAAAAACAAGATCAATACAGAGTAAGACATCACAAAAGACTATTTTATAAGCTCTCAGTATCAGCTAAGATGCAGCTCTTGTTCATGATTAACTGGAACAGGAGAGTAAGCATGCAAATAGCTGTGTCTGTGTACATGAGGTACAACGTACTATATGTAAATATGTAAGGGACACCAGCTAGTACATATTTTCCCCACCATTATGTCCTTCTGCACACCACTCCCACTTCCTCAGTCTTTGTTCTTGTTCATTTAATCAACAAGATCTGAACTGAGTATGCAAGTGGGGATCACAATTGGATCATACCAGCTGGGTTTGCCCGAAATGCTTAGACAAGGCTAAAATGGGATTGGTTATATTGTGGTTTAGTGAATTTGGATATGTAGCCATTGTCTTAGTATGTTGTGTGAAACAAGCTGTTGTACTGGTTTATTTGTTTTAGCATAGAATATTATGTGAATACAGCTGTTTTGTTTGCTTAAACCAGATGTACATGTCAGGTAAACTCAACCAAAGATCTGAGATAGAGGATGAATTAGGTTTTAATATAAACTTCTTGTTTATAGTTTCTGAAGTAAAAGCAAGCTAATACTCACTATCTTTTAATATTTACGTATTAAGAGAAAATGTTCAATCCAAATTCCTGAGAACAGTGCTTCAGATCCCCAAGTGCGTCCCAATTTGGAGGACCATTTTCCCAAGGTGAATATTCATGCATGGCTGCTGAGTTTTAGTCTTTAACCACATCGCTTTTAAATAATGGATCTAGCTCTCTGTGAGGAAGTGAAGTTGAAGTTGCCTCCTGCACTTTGGAAGTTATGCTGCTGCCAGGCAGAAACACTTGCCACTCCATTTCCCTTGTTTCCTTGACTACACATAAGCATCCAGGCCAGCTCTCCAGCTGTGATAATGAGCCACACCCTGGTGTTTTCAAGGATGTGCCAATGTCCACAAGCAGCTTCAACTCCACCCAGGGGCTTAGAAAAGCAAACATTAAGGCGGGGTGGAGGAGGAGGTGCGTGTAGAGGGTATGTGTGAAAGAGAAAAAGTGACAAGCATACAGCCTACAGATGGGGAAATGGAGGTGAAGTCTATTACTATAGCTATTATAAGCAGGCAAGAGGACTAGTATTCAACTGCCAAGTCCACAGGTTGCATTGAGCAGCTTATCTTGGTGGGAGTCCTGCCAGGAGCTTGGTGTTTTGCTGGGAGATCAGTAGCAACTAGAAGAGGAACAAGCACACTGAAGCAGCACCTCATCTCAACTAGTGCAAGAATATTAGGAAAAGACTTAAAGGTTGTATGCCACTCTACAGACTTAATAAACTTTATATATTTATACAGACTTTATCCATTTTATGGACTTCTGCTTGAACTAAGTATTTAAGGACTGAGTATTAAAGACATATTTACATGACAACATCACCTTGCAAGTCCTATATGGATGAAGAGCAATAATCTGTTGTTGGGGAAGATGTGTGCTGCAATAAAGCATTTTGTACAGCTTTGCTATGCTGTGGTATGTCCAGTCCCTGGATAACAAAGAACCCTCACATTCTCCTAACAATCTCCGATCATATTCTGGCTGGAATCAGTCCCTATTGGATAAAGTATGTCTTTATATGCTTTATAAAGTATGTATGGTCTCTCCCCAGAATTTCTGCTACTCATAGGCTATGAGCACGCTAGGGTGCTACTTAAACAGTGAATTCTAGATGTGAACAGCAAAAAGTGTTGAAGAGTTGAGTTTGAATGTGAATCTGCAGGCACCCTAAATATCTTTTCACCTTGGAATTGCCTAATCGTCACAGAGCTTATCTCAGGCTCAGTTTAATATCCTTCCATGTATCTCTGCTAAACTTCAGTTTCACTAAAGTTCCCTATGAGGAGCACACCTGCCCTTGGAAGCAGCAGCATAATAACTTGATCGTGTACAGGCCTCTATTCCAAACTTTCCAGGCCACCCAGATGAATTCATGCTTGTAAATCAGGCAGCCTGCTACTATCTACAATAGTAGATATTACTATCTACTATTAATCTCCTGCACTGGGAGATTAATTGCTATAGTTGTCGAGAGAGAGAGATGGCCAGTTTTGATGACTGCTTATTATCTGTTACCATACTACATGACACGTGTCATGTAGTATGGTAACAGATAATAAGCAGTCATCAAAACTGGCCATCTCTCTCTCTCGACAACTATAGCAATTAATCTCCCAGTGCTTTTACGTTACTATTTCTTTTACTGTGTACTGCTTTATTATCTTCATGAGCTCCACACGTTATAGGCTACTCTAAGTAGCTGTTCTTTATCCACAAGAAAGAGTTCAAGAACACATTCATATACTCATAGAAATTTATGTGGAAAAAAATGGACATTTGTTTACTTTTTTAAAAAACAAGCAAATGTGTAAATGGATGCAGAAGTAGGACATAATGAACATAAAAGAGAGGAGAAGCTGCGAGAAAGAAAATGGAATAGATTCACATATCTGCAAATTGGATATTTAATAGCAATTAAATTGGGTGATTATTGTTGTTGTTGCTGTTGTTGTTGTTTTTGGTCTGGATCCCACTTTCATTTTCATACTAGTCCTCTGGGTTCCCAGAAAGCCTCTGAAAGATAAAAAGCAGGGCTTAATTTTTTTAAAAAGTTATACATTCCTAGTGCATGTCTCTTTCCCAAAATACATATTTTTAAAACTGAAACTCATATTAATCTAACTCTTTGCTACCCTTGTGTTAGTACTTCCTTTAGTATCAATATTTTAGGTATTAATCTACAGAAATTACTTCAACTGGACAAGAGAATACTGGAATGGTGAGTGGGGGTGCAGTTTTCCTCACAGCCCGTGGCTCCCTTTGTTCCACCTCCCCCCAGCAAAGTGGCAGGCAGTTCTGCTGGTCAGCTGAGGAGGAGGAGCATGAAGGGGAGGGGGAGGAGAAGGAAGGAAGGAAGGAAGGAAGGAAGGAAGGAAGGAAGGAAGGAAGGAAGGAAGGAAGGAAGGAAGGAAGGAAAGGGAGGGAGGGAGGGAGGGAGGAAGGAAGGAAGGAAGGAAGTGAGAGGGAGAGTGGGAAGGAAGGAAGGAAGGAAGGAAGGAAGGAAGGAAGGAAGGAAGGAAGGAAGGAAGGAAGGAAGGAAAGAAGAGGGATGGAGGAAGGAAGGGAGAGGGACGGAAGGGGGAAGAAGGGAGGGAGGGAGGGAGGGAGGGAAGAAGGAAGTGAGAGGCAAGGAGGATGGGAAGAAGTGAGTGTGAGGGAGGGAGGGAAAGGAAGAAGAAGGAAGGGAGGGAAAGGAAGGAGAAGGGAGGGAGGGAGGGAGGGAGGGAGGAAGGAAGGAAGGAAGGAAGGAAGGAAGGAAGGAAGGAAGGAAGGAAGGAAGGAAGGAAGGAAGGAAGGAAGGAAGTGAGAGGGATTTTATTTTTTGCAAATAACTCTCATTCTTTGCAACATGATTTTTCTCATTGTTGCCCTCCTTCTCTCCTTCTCCTTCTCCTGGCATTGGTGATCTGTTACTTGGGTTATTTCTGAACATAGGTCTACCCAGCTTTGGAAGACCAGTAAACATCTGTCCAAATACAACTTACTTGAAGGGCTGGTGGAGTGGAGGAGTACTAGCTGAAGTAGAATGAAGCTTTACCAATCCATGTCTCTTCCACTTCATCTCATGCCCTATTTCTGCTCCATCAGACTTGGGTCACCTCCAATACAGGCTGTAATGAAATAAAGTTGATGTCATAAGGTTACATGTCGAGTCCTTGGGGTGCTCTGGGCTTGGCTGTTTTTTTGCAAATGTTTCGTTACCCTGCTAGGTAACATCTTCAGTGCTAAAATAGGATGGAGTTTGTTCTCCATTTATATACAGTGGCATGCCCTGCCAGCATTGGTGGGGGTGGGGGTTAGGGTATTGTTTACTGCTGATTGTACGTCTGGTGATAATCTTGGTGTTAATCTCTGCTTATCTGGGTGATGATTGCTGGTGAGGAGATGTTCTGGTCTTTTGTTTTCCTTTTTATTGTCTCTTTTGAATAGTGTGTAGATGTTATATATCTCTATGTGCCTATTGATGGCTGTCTTGTCTGAATATCAAGCTTCCAGGAATTCCCTTGAATTTCAGATTTAGCTTGGTCTAAGATGCTAACAGTTTCCAAGTTGAAACTATGGTTAAGTCTGTCCTTGTGTTGTGATATTAAGGAGTTTTCATCATGTCTTCTGACTGCTAGTTGGTGTTCATGGATGCACTCTGCTAGCCTTCTGCCTGTCTTTCCTACATAGTGGTTGTTACAGTCCTTACACTGTATGTTGTAGATGACTCATTTTTTCTTCTTGGGCTACTGGGTCTTTTGGTTTGCTTAAGATGTTTTGGAGGGCTTTAGTTGGTTTGTGTGCTACAGAGATGTCATGTGGTTGTAATAGTCTGTTGGTAGTTTCTGAGACATTTCTGATGAATGGCAGTGTTATCCTTTTCATAGCTTGTGTTGGTTGTGTTGTAGTAGGTTGAGTGGCCAGGCACTTTTTGATAAAGTTGTGTGGATATCCATTTTGTTGGAAGATAGGTGGTCTGTTTCCTTTTTCTGCTGTTCTGGGTTGCTGCAGTGTGTTTGTGCTCATTTGAATAATGTTCTTACACAGTTCCTCTTGTGGGAGCCTGGGTTGTTACTTTGGTAATGGAGTACTTGGTTAGTGTGGGTTGTCTTCCAATAGACTTGGGTTTCTAGAAACCCCAAGGACTTCACAGTTCAACCCTGAGTTACACATATTCACTTCTATTCATAAGGTTACATCTCAGTTACATGTTGCGAGGACAAGTCCATTGTTTAGTTCAGACAGTAGCATGAGAAGAAGTGGATTTAACTATCTGTCATGCTTATAATGAAATCTGAAGAAATGGAAATGGTTTGGGGTGTGTATACGTGTGTGTAATTGTTTTTATTGTAATTTCTTTATTTGATTTTTGTGAACTGCTCAGAGTCATTGAGAATCAGGTGGCATACAAGTTTCATTATTATTATTATTGTTGGTTCCATAGTCAGCCAGTTGTTTAGACTGGATTTGGTATTTTTTCCCACCTTTTGCCTTTTGCAATTGACTGATGGTGATTTTGCCATGCCAATGGTCTTCAAGTGGTACTCCAGATGTTTTGGGATTGCACCCAAGGCACCTATTATTGTTGGTACTATTTTTGCTTTCTTTTGCTACATTATTGTTGGTCGCATAGTCAGCCAGATGTTTAGACTCAATTTGGCATTTTTATCCAGCTATTGAGTCCTTCCCAAGGATCTGAGATAGGCAGATGTTGTTGATGGTGTTAAAGGTATTGTCACAGGATGTAAGCTGTTCCAAGTAAAGCTGCGTTTTGCAATTGCCTGATGGTGATTTTGTCAATGCATCATCATCATCATCTAGGGGAAAGTGTCTAACCTGTACTGACTAAGGTAAATATTTTTAATCTTTCTGTGATATCCCTTTGGTAAGTCAAAACACCACTTATTTCTGGTTGGAAAAGTAATCATTTCCATGTTAGACACAGGAAGCCCCTTCAGCCTTCCTCTCCTCACCTATTCTTCATCTTTACCCCAGTTCAGTAACATACTGAAGGTTGTTAACATCTGCCTCTTCATACCAAATTAAAGACGGTTTGAGATCATCTGTAGTAACAGTTGTCATACTTTGTGTGTACACTCTCAAGCTGTAAAAATGGTAAATAATTTATTATAATTAACCACCATTTCATGAATATTGTGAAATGTTACAATATTTCACAATATGTCCTGTCAAGAATATTTTGACAGCTAGAGATCTGAAAGTCTGTCCAGTGCTATGATTGTTCTCACAAAAAGGGTAAGCGGGGGGGGGGGGGAGGAGGAGTGGGGATGCCTGATATTTTATAAAACAAGTGTTATGCTACCAAATGACTTTGGAAGCAAAATAAAGTAATATTTCTATGATCAAAATAACTTACTTGAAATGCCAATCTTTGTTATGCTTCATCTATATTTGATTGCATAAATCTACTACTCATTAACTCCAGGGCATCCTTATTAAAGTCAGTGATACCACTGTAGAGTAATGAGAATTGAAACTATTCAGCTTTTATTAAGGGACTCAGAGATATGATGATCAGCAACACAGACAGCCCTGATACTCCACAGTTACAAAGATTTTCTCACTCTTATTATTTTTATCTAATCTTTTCCCCAAAGTTTGGCTCTCTAGGGAGAGATTCTTCAATGAACCAGGGACTAGTGTAGTTTGAGGACTGTGCTACCTCTGTGGGTGCCTCCAGTCACAGTCCTCACGAAGGGCCCATAACGGTGACAACAAAGAAGGCTGCAGTGCAAGGATTTTCCCACGCCCTCCCTCTGACTCATGCCACATGTTACTCACCTATGCATGCATGAAGTCACCCTTTCACATGTTTTCCAGGTGGGCAGAGACATGTTTGAACATATCTGAACTTCATATGAAAACTATGTCCACCCTAGCATGGAGATCAGGCACTGCATTTCAGGTAAACCTACGTGGCAGATGGTTGGCAGAATATGGATAGCAGTCCTATCTTCCTTTCATTAAAAGTGCTTCTGCTTACTGGAGAAAGTTGCCAGGGCACCAAAGGAGATGTCAGTAATTGCAGTTCTAAGTGACAGCAGCAAAAGCAGCAAGGGGCAGTAAGAGCTGTTATGGGATAGTCAGGTTGGGGTTATTTATTTGCAGCCTCTTTCAGTGGCTGCCTAGTTAGGCTGATCCCTGGTGCTGGCTATCTTTCTGTCCCATGGATTCACAAATTGGTACCCTAGCTAAGGTCAGAACATGCTCCTCTTGAACTCCACTATCTCAAGAAATAGTGACAGGCTAAGATATTTTTTGTGACCTGGCAGTTTACAGAGGGAGATGAGTAGCGAAGATGGAACATTTATTAAGCTACCACTAGCAGGCAAACTAAATGTGGTTTGGAGTTTGGACTGCATATAAATTGTGGAAGCAAAGGAAGGCAGGCAGGCAGGCAGTCAGGCAGGCAGGCAGGCAGGCAGGCAGGCAGGCAGGCAGGCAGGCAGGCAGGCAGGCAGGCAGGCTTAGAAAAGGGAACAAATAATGCCCAAAGTGCCTAATAAAACCAGCTCCAGCCATTTCATTTGATCTGCGTTGGCCTCTTTTGCCATTACAATTCTGTCACCCTGCCACAGCATTTGAAAACTTTCTGCCCTCTACAGATAGCTATTTCCAGCTGAAAGGAGGTGGGGAGGAACAGAAACCCACTCAAATCAATATCCCTGAGCTTATCTATAATGAAACTGCAAGCTCTTTAACCCTCAAACTGAACTCTCAGGCCTGATTGGAGATAATTGGGCAAAGAAGTTCTAAAAGTCTTCATAGAAATAATCAAGGGAAGCTTTTTACTAGTTATTTTTAAAACAGCTGTGGTTGTAGCCTCAAATGTGGCTTCTGGGCTGTTAACATTTATTACCCAGCAGGCTTTAGGCATGAAGACAATTGGAACATTTTTTTTGCAATCTGGGCATTTATTTATTTATTATTTTGTGTCCTCAGGAGAGTATCATGGAGATCTGTCACTTGATTTTCATTCTTTTCAGGCACCTTAACAACCCATGCTTTCATTAAAAATTAACAAGGTGACCAAGCAATTGTCTTTTTCAGTTTTCTCAGAGATTGTTCTTGCTTTCTTCCTTAGGACTCAGGTTTCCTGAAAATGACAATATCAGATAAGTGGGTCTCTGCTTGGATTGATTTTCCTTATGGCAGAGAAAACAAAGAGTGGTGTATGGCAATTACAATGAGCCTGGAATGATGCCCTTGGTGAACTTGCTGATCATATCCATGTCCTTCATCTGTGCTGTGCAGAGATGAAGAGCCCTCAAAGTGGTTATATGTGAGGTGGAGGATAGCAGCTGGACGATGGTTACCTTGTATCATCTGGAAGGAGTTAATTGCGGGGGAGGTAGAGCAAATGGGGCTTATTTACCAAAAATTTGAGAATGTGCTGTCATTTCTAAAGAGTTCTCCAGAAAGGTATACTATTCAATAATTGTTTTAAAAATCTATGCTTCAAAACAGGAGACAAAAGATCATGGCATGCTTCTTTCCTTTCTTTTTTAAATTTTGAAGAAGTTGGGGATCCATGTTTATTTAAAATCACTGAAATGGGGGATGCTAGAATTTACTTTCCTGGAATCTATAGATCACTTTGACAAATTCCCACTCTCCATTCTGCTAAAATCAGACCAGGTAAAAATTCAGATCCAAGGTTTGTGTGTGTACTCTTTCCCATTGACTCTGTGCCCACAAAGAGAGAATGCCATACACAAGTTGTACATGTTCAGTGACAACAGTTGCCCAAACCAACAATATTTATTATGGTCATGATTCTATGTCAACAAAGCCTGGGAATTACAATAAAATAAGCATGTATAAAGTATAAACATATTTTAAAAGATAAAATTGTTCTGTCTGTTCACTTGAAACTGGACTTCCCAAACTTCAATAAATTTAATCAGAGTTTATAAATCTCTACACATCTCTTATCTTTCCATTAACAACTAGAGCAGTTAATGATCCTCTCTGAGACTTGGTGCTTGTATTTGACATGCACAGGTTGTACTGGCATGTTCTTTTACCTTTATCATTGTTGTGAATCAAAACAGATAAGGATGCCTAAATTTGGAATTGTAATTAAGGATGGAGGAGCATTTTGGCATATATTTGATTGAGAAACTACATCAGTCAGCCCTCTCAAACCAATTCATAAATGAAAACTCAGTCATCTTTTCAAATGTGCAGTTCTCCAAACACAAGATATATAACAAATGCATGCATTAGGGAAAATTGCATTCAAACATGCTTTGATCAAGAAGAATGCACGCAAAAATGTGTATGAATGTTCATGTGGCTGAACTCATCAAAAGAGGAAGGAAGGAAGGAAGGAAGGAAGGAAGGAAGGAAGGAAGGAAGGAAGGAAGGAAGGAAGGAAGGAAGGAAGGAAGGAAGGCTGCTAGCTTTAAGCTAGCATTGGACAAGTGAGAATGGAAAAAAAAATCAATTCAGACATTCTGAGTTGGATCGGTTTTGGTGGACAAATTGAGAGGGGACTGTTAGGAAGTCTGCTTCTGATGTCACATGAGTGCCTGCAATTATCTGAGCATTGCAAACTTCCACAGGGAAGGGCCTTGACATATAAAACTTTGAATAGGGCTTGACAAAAACTGAAGAGGATAGAGTTCTCCACATCTAAAGGTGGTCAAGGGATTACTTTGAATAAACTAATGAATGTATTTGCATTTTTGCACTTCTTTCTCCTCCAATGATTATGACAGGGAAATGCAGCCACTGAAACCATATCTGAGTTTTTGAATAAGAACTGGGTCAGGTTCTTCAATGTACTGAACACCCATGGTGTTGTTTGAAAAGCTCAGCCACTTATTCCCTTTGCCTTGAGGACTCAATTTCAGTTTTCCCAGGCAGCTGGGACAGTCATGCTTTATCAAACCATAGGGGTTTGATTGTCCCATTTAATGCAAACACACAGGCAGAAGAAAAAGGAGGCCCTCCATAATTTTTTGCTGCAGGACGGCGTTTCCTGTGTACAAATGGAGTTAGCTATTTCTCAGAAAGCAAAAGACTCAGAGAAACCAAGTTTCATAAATTCCATTGCTGCACATCTCACTTCAGTTTTCAAGAAAAGATGGGTCAGAAGGGAAGGAAAAATGAGAGTAAAACAGCCCCTAGACTTGATCTTACTAGAAAACCAGCCAGAATTGATACACATATTTCAAATTTGGCATTAGAATAAAGTAAGCAGATGGAGCTGATGTTTTCAAAAATATGCTAATTTGTAAGGATTTTGATTTTATTTTTCTTTGCAAAACTGCAGTTTTTTTTTTTTTTTTTAAGCATACTTAATATATTTTTAACAGGTTGAGATTGTAAGCCTGCAGGCAGGGATTGTCCTGCTTCTATTGATTTTATGTAAGATGCTCAGGGAGGCTCTTTGCTTGAAGAGCAGATATGAATGCTTAAGTAAATAAATAAGTAGAGTAGAGACAGGCATAGTGAGAGCTCATCTTATGCATATGGAGGCTATATGCTATTCTTAAAAAGAGCCATCAAGAAACTACAACTTTGGTTGCTTGGGGAAATAAAAAAGTTAATATACAGTACATCTTTAATGTTATGCATCAACTGTAGCAAGGCAGAAGCCATCACCAGTAATACAGTCAGTGGGGCAGCTGTTTGCTTTCTCTCCCATCCAGATCACAAGCATGAAGAAGCAGATAACTGCTAATTAGGGAGACGTAGATTGGAGAATTAAGAAAGGAAAGAAGAAAGCATTGTGGCCGCCAAGTGTTTTGTTTGTGTGTGTCTGAGACAGACAGAGAGAGGGGAAAAAAATCCCTGAAAATGTGTATCCATCAGGGAACTCAGTTTATACATATAACTGATGATGTAGATTATTTGTGGAAGTGGAGACCATGGCAATATATGTAGGGGTGTTAGCTAATTAGGCATCAACCAGTTCTGACATTTACTCATCAATCTGTTTTCATTAATGCTCTTTTCTCCATCACCATGCAGAGTTACAGTAGTTATCCTTTTCCCCTTTCCACACTTATTCCTTCACATAATTTTAAGGAAACTCATAGCAATTTTGCATCCTAACCAATGTGCAACTACTACAAGCTTTAGAGCCCTATTCATATTCTGCATTGTTCTCCTGCAAGAAGTAAAAGAGGTGCAGAAGGTGAAACATTCAGGCTACTTGGAATGGGCATGTATGCTCACTCCACAGATCCAGAAAGAAGTCCAGGAAGAGAAAGAAATCAGAATCATTGTGGGGGGGAAAAAAATCTTACCCACTTTTTAATATGCATTAATAGCATTTGGGCACCCTTCCAAACTTTGGTGAAATGTATTCTTATTTTTTTTGTGACTCATAATCTGTTCTGGCAAATGATGACAAAATACTAGTCATCCTCTAAGCTTGTGAATATTTATAGCTTAGGTGTGTTAATATTATATGAGAAGGTTCAGTCTCTCTCCCTTTTTTATTAGCTTCCAGAGACAAAGGAGAAATTCCTATGAGGATTCTGATATCTTGAAAGTAGGCCATCAGACTAGGATTTAGAGCAAGACATTACAGAAATCTTTACTTACATAGTGCCCTGCTACAATTCTCCACTAACATAGCTAAATGTTAGGTTGAATAGGAATGATGTATATTGAAGTTGGACACATCTGGATGGTATCGAATAAAGAAACATTTCAATACAGAAAATGGATTCAGAGTGTTTGATCTATATTAAATAGGACAGAATTCCTTTTAAGGATCAGGGATATTGTTTGAGAATGTATTTGGAACTCGACTGAATCCTAGGTGGCCAGTCAAGTTGTTGCTAAGATCAGATGAGCACGTGATAATTGTGCCCATTCTTAAAGACAGCGGATCTGTCCATTGTTACATCTGCTCTGATGTAACATGTTCATGTTCAAATTAGATCACTGAAGTGACACTTTGATGGCTGATGATTCTGACTTTGTTCATAATAAGTTTTGCTTTGTTATTTGTGTTTCATGCTCTCTTAGATTAGGTGAGTCAATCAATACAGATTACTTAAATTATTCTAAGAAGTTAGGCAGGAACTGGACTTATAAATATTCTGAAATACCTTTAGAATAAAAGACTGCTTACATGATCAGTTTCTCACAGCCTTCTAATCTGAGGAAATATAGAACAAGACTCTACACTGACTTCAAATGAAATGTTCTTCTAGATCAGGGGTCCCCAAACTCTTCAGCTCATCAACCCCTTTATGAAGTTCATCAATACCCAAACCTAGCCCCTTGGATAGTCCCATCGATTCTTGGTGGTCAATATTGACCACTTTGGGGAACCCTGTTCTAGATGATGATGTTGATGATGATGATGATACATTTATTAGATTTTTTTATGGCCACCCACTCCAAAAGACTCTGAGTGGCTTACAATATCAAAATATACAATCAAAACAGTTAAAAACTTAAAAAAATAAAATAAAAGCCCAGGCTAAAAAGCAGGCATGACAATCAAATATGTGTATCCTCTGAGCTTAGTTAGACCATCTTTCTTTATTATGTACTTCTTAAAGACTACAAAGAAATAACTGAATCTTGCTTATTTCTACATTTGGTCTTCTTCCAAGTAAACACAAAGAACCCACTTATGGACATATATGTGATCCTGCTGAATTTTTATAGGTTTAGTTTTATTGGAGAAACTATAATTATTGGGATCTCAACAGCAGTAAATTAGTATATGGATGTTTTTAGAGTGTTGAGTAAACTAATATAACATTAAAACAAAATCTTTTCTGATTTTTTTAGGTGTGTGTATGTGTGTGTGTGGAAGTTGGTTCATTTCTACAGCTTTATTTTCAACCAACATATATCAAACCAATTTTCCTTTTTAGAGACAGCCAAAATTATTGAAATTGCAGCCATATGTAGAAAGAGATCACTTGGCAGATTTCTTTCACAGAAATATTCTGATTTGGGATCATGATTGTTTTAATCAGTGATAAATATTTCACTAGTAGCTGTCTAGGAAAGGAGTTATTATATATATATATATATATATATATATATATATATATGTGTGTGTGTGTGTGTGTGTGTGTGTGTGTGTGTGTGTGTCTGTGTGTGTCTGTGCGTGTATACACACACACAAACACATACATACCAAAGTTCATTATGAAAATCAGTAATTTTTGTACAATTATATTGACCTCTTCTTTGGAGGGAGATTTAATTAAAATTAATTAATTAAAACTAATAGCACTTGAAAGAGATTCTAATTTGAGAATATTAATGAAGCTATGTAAGTAAAATTTTATATAACACAATGTAGTTGTTGAATGTAGTATTAGAGAAAGGCATTTTAATTAAGAGTTGGGTTTGTTGTTTGCTTAATCTTCTAGAAGTAGAGGAGATATTAATCCACAAAAACAAATCCCTTCTAGCCTCCCATCAAGATGCTGTCAGAGTTCTTTTGGCTAGTCTTCAGTTTCTGCTTTATATCAGGAACAAAAAATGAGATCTTGCTAACTGGCCACATCCAAAGCACTTAGTCCAGGAATTGTGGAGCCTCATTAGATGCCTATGGTCTTAATCTCAGCTTCCTCTGTTCTGTGTGGTTCTTCCTTTTCATTTTCTCCTATTGACAACCTTTGAAGATGATTGGCTGAAGGTAACCCACTAAGTGTTGTGGTGTAGGGTATGGGCTTTAGATGCTCCCAGCTGTACTCTGTCACACTAACTCAGTTGTGAGCAAGCTTTGGGCAGCTAGGGGCCAAACTTGATTTTTTTTTTTTTGGCAAGGTGAGGGCCACAGTGAGTGAGGGGATAATGCAAAGGGGACAGGGCAGTGTCACACACATAGGCTGGACCAGGATCTTTCTTTTCCTTTTCAATTTTTGGGGAAATGTGAATTATTTCCTGAATCATTCCTTGTTTTGAGGATTTTGTTAAACCTGGGCCTTATATGTCAGTTGTCATGTATTCCCCACCTCAAAATTTCAAGAAATTTTGCTGTCAGATTTTGTCAATTGTGATGCGAATGGCTTCAGGGTTGCCAAAAAGGAATTTGGGGGGTTACTGATTGCCTGCTTCTACTTTCTGGTGTTGTATCTAGTGTTCAGTGTATGTGATTGTCCAGTGTTCTACACCATTTCTCATCGTATGTCATTCTACTGTTATTCCTAGATATATGTTCTTTGCGTTTAGATAATCTGTGATACTTCATGCCAAATGTTGTTGGACTTTCTTCAGAATGATATGCATTATTCCTACTTAGCTTTTTAGGGCAGGAGGGCACTTTAAACATCTACTTGGGTGTTTTTATTCCCTTTTTTTTCTTTTCTAAACATCTTATGGGGGGTCTTTGAGGTCTAGAGGCTTTTCTGGAAATAAAGATGACACTGGAGGATGAGAATTTGCTGTGCAGTTTAGAAATTTAAAACAAATCAATTTTTTTTTCTTTTCTTTTTTAATGTAAAACATCAGGTGGGACAAGGAAGCTAGTAGGTATTTTTGATACACTGGCACCTCCAGGCACAACACTGTTGGCCCTGAAGACAGGAGATGATTTACAGTGATTTTTATACCATAATTGGTCTCTGCAAGGTTTGTCATTTTGTTTGGACTACTATGATTTCCATGCAATATTTTTTCTTTGAATGATCTTTTGCAGAGCATGTGATATGTTTCAAAAGAAGATTACACTGGTTTCTCCTATATACTGGCTAAATGCTGATGACCTAAATCAACTTAACTGCTATTTTAGCTAGTAAATAACATATATAACCCAGTTCATACTGCAGTTAATAGCATGTGCATAATTCTTGAAGTGATATGTATTCTTCTAATAATTAATTTATTAGCATTATTCCTCCCAGATCAGCAATAGCAATGAAAAGATTCCAGAAAAAGAGGAAACCAGAGTCAGTATAATTTAATTCTGTGTACCAAAGACTCTTTATTAAGAGCACATCAAACTTCTATAATTGAACTCGGGGGAAAATCATAGCTCAAATTATGTGCGTGAAATTGTCCTATCATAATATTTTGAATCCTCTATGTACTTTTGCTGCATGGTGTATAACATAGATAACTAATCTGAATTTCCAGAAATACTGGAAATACAAATTATGTCCTGGAGAAAAGAAACGGTAGCAACTGTAAGGTTAGTTACTCTGTTGTAATAGAGGAATCTATCTGAAACTCTTGTTATCTTCATTTTTCTGCTTAATTAATGCAAATATAAAATCCAATAACCAGTGGGTCATATTGTCTCCCTTGATCAGCCACATTATTTGTACATTGAAAACTGGGAGCATGTTTATTCTATGCATTCTTTCTGCCTCCTTTTTGAACTTTGCAAACTACTGCTGATGCTATGTATTGTTTTTGCTTTTACTTTCTCTTGATTTCAACAAGAATCAGTACTTATAAAAGATCTGGAAGGATATCCATTCCATCTGTAGCCCTAAATATACCTGCTTATTAAAGATGAGGGAGACTTGTTACAGTTTAGACATATTTAGGATTTCAGAATGACAGTCTTCTGGCTTGAAAAATGTGGCCATTTATACCAATCTATGATCAGCAACACACCAATACGGTGGTGGTTCTGCAGTTCAGCCACCCAGCTTCTGGCTTAGCTGTGGCACAGGAGAAAATATCACCACCACAGTTCTCATTGTAAGTGCTGGACTTCTGAAGTTGGCAGTTTTCTGCTGGCAGTTTTTCTTCATGTTGATTCCTTGTTTCTCAGCTCACCCAGCTAAAGTCAAGAGGCCTTGGTATCTGCTGACCATTTCACCATGTATTTTTGTTTTAACTGAGGACTTTTCTTCTCTCTTTGTGGGAAAAAAAAAAAAGCAGTGTGGTAATGCTAAGGACTGGTGGGAGTGTGTGTGTGAAAACACTGGTTGAAAGCACATTGGTCAGCTGGAGGAACCCTGATCAGGTCATAGAGAGCACTGAGTAGTGGGAAAATGCTTGTGTGTATATGGAATTGCTTGTGACCCACCTTTCTCCCCCTTTTATAATGCTGCCATGCAATCAATATCAATAGTATTTATATAATTGAGCTGCAGCTGCCACATACGATATGATTCTTTACAAAACTGAATCAGAAAAAGGATGAGCACATGGATAAATTGCTAGGGAGAAATCTGGAAACTCCAAGAAAGCAGTTCAATTTGTTTTAATCTGAAAGTGGGCTGAGGTGTCTTCTTTTCTTTCTTGTGCTCAATAAGGTAGCTCTATTATATCAAACCAGCTAGTGAGATACAAGCCATGGATATCCAAGCTGTCCAGGTTAATGATGATATCATGCTGCACTGAAAACCTGTACAGAATTCCATTAAGGATGCATAATGGAATCTTTGCGAGTACAATATGTGGACATATTCTACAGCTGTAGCTGAGACAAAGAAAAAGTTTACATAAGGAATTATATTGTTCTTGAAGAACTCTTGGTGAGCAGCTTTTATCATGCTCACTATTATGTAGGTCAGGGAAAAAATGAAAATCTTAGCAGAGCTGTGTTTGAGAAAATAGCAGCCTTGCTTAAAGTGGTGCAGTCCAGTTGTATTGGATTGCAACATATCCCATCAACCTATCATCTAATAGTTGGTTTGCACAGGACTTGTACTTTCTCTTCCTATTTTCACTCAGATTGCTCTCACTTCCATGTTCATTTTTTCCAATAGCCACTTTTGACACTGCCAAGAAAGGGTCTACCCCACGCTGAGAATCTCTCATTATCCACGTAGCCTTAACTAATTTTCTCAGTCTCTTATCATAAATTATCAAATCAATCATGCTGCTAAGGCTTTTATATTCATTCCTTTGCTATGCATGTTCATGAATAGATTTAAGCCATGCATTCAAAACAAACATATGTTTTTCTAGACACTCACCAGTCACCATTTTAATTTATTCTGGGGTCTCCAAATGGTTCAATCACTTTTTTTTGGTATTCTCTCATCTCATTCTCACCCATCCATTCATGTCATCTAACACAGGGTTCCTCAACCTTGGCAACTTGAAGATGTATGGACTTCAACTCCCAGAATTCTCTAGCCAGCATGGCTGGCTGGGAAATTCTGGGAGTTGAAGTCCACACATCTTCAAGTCACCAAGGTTGAGGAACCGTGATCTAACAGAATAAAATTTCTCCTGGATCACATTCATTCAGAATGTTGTGCAACTTTCCCCAAAGTTAATATCTGATTTTTCTATTATCCATTCACTAGAGTGTAATATGCAACTATTACCAACCTATGGTTTCCTAGTGTCATAGGCATCACAACAATGTAGATGATACCAATTCATAGTTACCACCATACAATTTAGCCCTTTTATTAAAAACACCAATAACAAGAAGAAAAATACACTGTACCTTTACTTCAATGTACGTATTCATCACCTTCACTTCACAAAAATCAGAGCACCTTGATTCAGATCTATTACATCTTTCCCTTTTTTCTTGTTTCGCATATAGACTATCTATTTTTTGTATTTGTTTTATTTTGTTAATGCATCCTCTTTACCACTGATTCCTCTTATATTACAAACCACAATCTTTCATATGGTCCAGTCATGACCACGGCCACGGATATTGACCTCCACCAATATGGGGAGATTATAGGATTAGCAATCTTGCATTTACTTTAGGCATATGAGGTAAAATGGAAGAATTCTATTCTAACTTCATGGCTCTTGTAATCTAGGGTTATTAGGATTAATCAACTGGATTGGAAAATCTGTTTTGGAGCAATTAGCAGGGATAGTATAAATAGGGAGAGGTTAGGAACTAGTGATTATTCTTAGATTTCTTTTTGATGAAACGATGTTAATCCTACTTTACCCCCATACATTTTATATTCTACATACTTTAAATTATTGTCTTCCTACTTTTTACTACCTTTATAAAACCATTGTTTGTAACAAAAAGTCAAATAGGTTTTGCAATAATTTTCACTGAATTAAGATGCTCATAAAATTCCTCTTCATATTTTTTGATGTATAGATTGACATTCCATTTACAACGTGTTCTCTTGAGTCATGTGTTTTTGTTACAGCATTAAGAAAGAAACTTTCTGTAGTAATCAGCCCAAATCAGTGCACTGCAGGATTAGGTCATCTTCACTGATGTGTATGACCTATAGCCTATCATGCTGGTCCAGGGTGAATTAGTAATAAATGTTTTTCAATTTCCCAGTCTATAACTAAGAGCGGCTGACTGGCTCAAAAGTCACCCAGCTGGCTTTCATGCCTAAGGGAGGACTAGAACCTTAAACACTGCCTCACACTGGTGCATGCTCTCTCTCTTTCTCTTTGGTGGAATAAAGCCTTTAAATTGCATCATGCAACAATAGCTTCATGATGTGAACTGAAGCCAGCCACAGTGCAAAACAAGCAGACCTGCAACCAAGCAGGACAAAGGCTAGGAATAACAGATCAGAATCTATATTCCCATGAGGGTAAAGTGTTGATGGCCATAAGCCAAAAGGGCAGCAGACAGCCTACCCTTTCGTTAGAAGGTGTGCCTCAAAGATCACAGTTTTATTCCCATAGACACTGTTATTCTTTGTGTGAATATCAAGAATTCCAAGCATGATGTTTTATTAATTCCTTTTCCTATTTTGTTCAAATTTTTGAAACTATGAAGAAAGGGCTCTCAGCTGAAACTGACCAATTAGATTGCATATCAAGGTAGACAACTGTACCAAAGAATCAGATCTATATTACAGAGCACAGTGATTGTGATATAGGAAGATATATATAACTAGTTGGCTCATTATTTTTATACATTGAGGATTAGTTATATAAAATAGCTTTCTCTTTACTAGTTCAGTCTTTCTCAACTTGGAGCCTTGCAGATGTTTTAAATTACACTTTCCGCTGATCACTCACCATGCTGGTGGCTGGGCTAATAGAAATGATCATCACATTAGAAACAACTGAACCTGTGTCATTTTGTTATAAAACCATTTAATAGTCCCACTTAGACAAACTTATGTCCTCAAATAAAATGAGCACTGCTTCTTAAAAAAAAACCAACAACGCTAAATGTCCTTGCCTGTCCCCCAGTTATTATTTGAAGTGTATAACAGTGCAATCCTATGTATATTAATTCCCCATAAGTGGCATATCTGAGGCCAAATACATAGCAGCATATCCTAGAAAACTGAAATATGAAGGATTTATAAATGGCACTATATTCCTAAAAGCTTCTATATTTGTAGGAATTCTGCCTGTGAATGGCTGCATTATCAAGGGCTTAACATCACTCTGTCAGCCTTTAAAATGACCTTTTGATCTTACATATCCCTCAAGCAAGGATAATTGGGACTGAATTTGACACCCTTTCTTTGAGCACACTAAGAAACAGGATTATCAAAAAAATGTCTGATACTCAAGACTTGACCTTATTGATGCTCCTGACATGCTTTTTGAATTAAGAGGTTTTCAAGGTCAGAGTATTGAAAAAATGCCTAACTCTATCCCATGTACATGGGGCAGTTGTTCCCCCTGCGGCAGTCTGTAATAATGAATCGGTGTTGGTCTATCAGTTTGTGTCAAAGGTGAACTGCATGACCTGAAGGAAAATCAAACATTGAGAAACAATGATTAATTAATTACTTGATTAAGTAAGATTCTTTTCATTCTCCATATGCTACTTACAATCTAAAAGCTGTAGAGACCCATAATGATTATTTCCTTTCATTTACAAAACAGGCTTTTCCCCAACTACGGTATAGTACAGTAGTTAGATCGGAAATACTCAGGTTCAAGTCTGCACTTAGCCCTGGATGTTCATCGAAGTCATTGGTTGAGTTACTGTATCTCAACCTAACTTATCTTACTAATGTTGCTGTGGAGGTAAAAGTGAAGAAGGGAACCTTATTTATACAGCCTAAACTCCTATAGGAAAGGCTGAATATAAATGTAATAAATCTGATGCTATTCAACTATGTTAGGGTTGCAACTCCCAGTCTAGAAATTCCATTCCTAAAAGATGATTGTAGTAAAACGATCAGACATAATGCCATAATTTCACACAGGATTGCATTGAACTTTAAATACATATAAGCCTGTCTGTTTCACTTGGTATAATGTTTTCATATTTTAAAGCACAAATGCCTTACATCTTGTTTCAGGATCTGTTTGTGAAATTTTTAAAATCTGAATAACAATGTGTATATGTACATTCATATGTATTGCTAAATCTATGAGAATTCACTCTTCATCTCTATATACTTAGATATAGAGGCCTAGCTTCAAGTTTACAGAGATGGGGAACCTGTAGCCTTCAGATGGTGCAAAATTACAGCTCCCAGAATCCTTGGCCATGCGGTCCACTTGATGGAATGTGTAATTCAGCAATATCTGGAGGGTCACAGGGTCTCCACATGGCAATATTTAAGTAGTTTCTCCAGTAGAATTGCCTTAAAACAAAATGAATTCTGAAATCATATCTGAGTAACATTTCATATCTGGTTCCTGCAATTTCGGATCTGCTTTTGCAAAGTTTTGTTTTAAGAATGTATATATGAATAATTTGATCATGGGGGAAAATCTTCTACACCATCTATCCTTGCCACAGGTGCAATATTGAACCACATAGTTCACATTTGTGCTTTTGCACAGAATGTTGGGAAACTCTAGCACTATGGGGAATAATTTAGATTATTAGTCTAGGTGCCTTATGAAAGTTATCAGGGGAATACTTATGAACTTGGTGGACTAGCTAGAGCATAGACTCAGAATCATTATCTGGGGAGACATTGTGATGAATAGTGACATCAAGGCACCAATCTTCACTTAACTGCTTTCTCTTTAGTCTTTTGTAAAAAATATATAAAGTCATAATGGTAGATCACTTATCTGTCTGCTGTAGAAATTACTATTCCTCTGTCTTACAATAGGATGCAATTCCATTTAAATATCTAATGAATATTTAACCAAATGTGGAGCCAAATCTATGAACGATTACCAGCAAATAGATTCCTATAGCCACAGAGGAGCTCTTTTAGACACAGTCATGTTTCTGCAGCAGCTTGGCATCCTCCCTTTTCAATAATGTTAAATAATGTATGCATACATCAAAATGCCTGTTGCAGTTGAGGAAAAAAAGAAAATGAGATCGTCAAAAAAGGTTCTTCCATCGTGTTGCTGTACATGGGCATACACAGGATTGTGGAAATTCTTGTTGAACAAGAATCCAGTTCAATTATTTTATTACAGATCACAATTGCCATTCTTAATGCTGCAGTTTCACATACCTTTGCTAAGAGTCTCATTTCATGCATGTCCACCCAAATGAAGTTTCACTGAAGGTAATAGGTCTAACTCTTCAGTAAATAAATACAGGGCTGCAGTTGTTGCTGTTATTAATTTTTTATCCCACCTGTCTTTTTCTATATAAATTTTGGTCAACTCAAGGTGGCGAACACACCTAATACTCCTTCCTCCTCCTATTTTCCCCACAATAACAACTCTGTAGGGTAGGTTGGGATGAGAGAGAGTGACTGGCCCAAAGTCACCCAGCCGGCTTTCATGGTTTCAGTTATGATGTTTTGTGCTGCAGGAGATAGTCATGTATTGATGCAATAGTGTAGATCAGAAATGATACCAAAGGTATTTCATATGAGTGTTACAGGTTTTCTTCCCCTCTCCATGTGTAATCCAAGAGTCCAAATATAGTTTAAAAACAGAAATCCGTTTTATATTTCTTATGGCACCATGAAAGTTTAGCAATGAAGATTTAATAATGAAAAGACATTGTTTTGTTCTTTCAACAACTCCAGCATGCTTTTATGATTCAAGTTCAAAATCAGCGGGACAGCACTTTGTCAGCTTAGTAACTTTATTCAGACTTTACAGAGAAAGAGAAATTTCTTTGGCTTCAGACTTTCATAGCAAAATGCTACCTTTTCTAAAATACATTCTACTGAGCTCAGTGAATGTATGCACAGGTAAGAGTGCAAGCATGATTTAGACATAAAATAACATTATGACAAAGGTAAAGGTGCCCCTGATTTGAGCTTGATTTATGGTACCTGCATCCACACAATCTTCTGGCATGTTACAGAAGTGTTTTGGGAACTTCTGGATTGTTTTTTTCAGCTCCCAAGTCTAGACAACAAATCTGGAATTACAAGATGGTTCTTGGCCAAGGGTTAATCAGAACCAATCCTGCTTAGTTTGGATCAGCTAGCTTACTGAATAGCCTTAGGTTAACAATGAACTCTTGCTTGACAAAGACTATCCATCTGTAAACATGGGGTCACTAATATTGGGCATCTTAACAGGGATACTGAGAATATAACTGAACTAATAAGAGTTAATGAAGTATTTGGAAGCCTTATAGTAGCAAAAGTATTTTATAACTAATGATAACTCCTTACTTCCAAAATATTGTATTGTGATATGCAACTAATTTTTATTCTACTGTTTTTCCAGAGAAGGCTTGAGTTAGAGGTGGAGATCTTTGCAGAATAAATAGCTCAATGGCCTACAACTTCCTAAGAAGAAATGTCTGGTTTTCTTTCATACTTAAAGAAGACAGAGCACCTTGGGAAAATAAGATTGGGACTGTAGTGAAAGGAGGGTGAATTCTTTCCACCAGTGCAACCTGATCTCCTACACACACTCATATTTCTAGGCAGAGTGGAGATGTTGATTAAGGATATTGTTATAACAGTATTTTGATTGCTAAGATAGTGGGAAAACATTTGAGAAATAATTAGTCTGGCCTTGCATATGATATAATTTTGGAGAGAGGCACACTTTTAAACATGTGCCTCAGGCAGGAAAATGCTTTTGGGTTTATCCCTGGAATATGCCTGAAATTGGCATATTTCAGATATTGCCTAGTTTGGCCTGAGGAAACCTAGCAGCTCTGGGAATATTGATATAAATCTTTTGAAATGGGTTGGTCCTCTAGGGTCACATGAACATACCAACCAAATTATTATAGCCTGTTAAGTGACTGTCCAAACTTGAATTATATTCCAGTGATTCAGGGACTCACAGTGGGTGATATGTAGGCTGTTGAATTAAATATTGCTCTCCCAGGAAGTAGGATATAAGCAGGATGCAGCTTTAAATATCAGAATGCTTTCCCTAAGCAAGCATAGTCAACCTCAGGAAAACATTCCATCTGCATTAAATGTTTGAAAATCACGCTCCAATTTCAGAAGTATCTGTAATATGTTTTCTCCAGCAAACATATTTTTCCCCCAAAAAACTCCTGCAATATGAATATCTTATACTTGTAGCCTGCTGATTGAAGTTATTTGCTAGTGGTTATTACTGAGCATTTTTGAAGAAAGGGGATTGATTTGATGGAACTTCTGGCACTTTGTTCTGCTCCTCATGCTGTGATGACATGTTTTTGTCAGCTCCACCACGTTACCCCTTCTATATTAAGGACTAATCGCAGATATGAAAACCACAGCTGCCACCTACAAATAGAAGGAATTCTCCCTATGTAGCAGAAGCATTCCTTAAGCAATTTTTCACCTTCACACAGATTTTCAGCTTACCATCTGCCTTGCAATTAAGTTATTTTAAAAGTGCTCACATCAAAGCAGAGTTCTGCCTTCTCAAGAAGAGAAGCCAATACCATACTAAACAGGAAAGATGAAAATAAACAAATCTATCCATTTACTTAGCCCATGATGAAGAAACAAATAATTTTTCTTCCAGTATTTCTTATTGACAAGCCATATTACATTCTGAAAAGAGTGTATAAATAAGGGGGGGGGGGAATCTATCCATTCAATCATGTCTGATTCTCGGAGACTGCCTGGAGAAGTCCCTGCAGTTTTCTTGGCAAGGTTTTTCAAAAGTGGTTTGCCCTTGCCTCCTTCCTAGGGCTGAGAGAAAGTGACTGGCCCAAGGTCACCCATCTGGCTTTGTGCCTAAGGTGGGACTAGAACTCATGGTCTCCCAGTTTCTAGCCTGATGCCATAACCACTAGACCACACTGGCTCTCATAAATAAGAATAATTTCCTAATAATATAAAACCTCACCATACAAGAAACATTCTTTGTCTTTTCCTGAGACACTTGGTTAAAAAAAGGTACAGTTTACTCAAAGTCATCATCACCACCCAGTTGTTGTGAGCTGGGTGGCTTTATAAGTGTTTATGAATAACACATAGAGGTGTCTATGTGTTTGCACACCTGCATGCACCAACATCAGTAGATGAGAAGCTTCTATCAGTGAAGATTCCACTTTACTAGACTTCAGAAAAATAGCAGAGATACTAACAGGGATCATTTCACAGCATCTCCAGTCATGGCAATAGGATTCTATGCTTTAGCACAGGAAACTGTCTTAGGACTAGCTCAGTTAGGACTGTCTTAAGACTTAGCTCAGTTCTTATCATAGATACCTGTCCTCAGATGAAACAAATGGAGAAATGGAACCTGTACCAGAGATTTATTACTTTAGAGAATTGTGAATTGACTATATGTATAATTTTATCTTCCTCCTAATTCAATCAATTCAATCTAATAATCTCTCATAAGAACCCTACTCTCATTTATGACCCAGATTTTCATCCTCCTTTTCACTCCAAAGGCCTTCCCAGTTTAAATTCCTTTATCTAGCTGTTCCCATATTTTGTTTCTTACCCAGGACATGGTCATTCCTAATGAAACTGTAACCCAAACTTAATGCAAACAGATTTTATCATATTTTCTTTTATGAATTATTCAAAGCAGGCCCACAACTGAATATTTAGGAACATAAAAAGAACCTTGTTAGATCCTATCTGCTCAAGAACAGCCAATGAGATCCCATGTAAATTCTGCAGATAGATCATGGGCAAGTGTACGACTGTGCAAAGCCGCAAGGGGGCCTTGATGTGGAACCCTTGATCACATCATTTCTTTCAAGTTTCAAAAAGTAAAGTGATGTCCAGTACCTACTGGGAGCTTGACCTGGCTGAGAGTCATCTGGTGCATAGGTATGTGAACGTGCACAAAATGCTTCCACCAGTATATCTGTATATATATAAAATGAAGCATTTTGCAGAGTTGAAGTAGCCTGCCTGGACACTTCAACCTTTTTTATCTCCCAAATAAAGTTTATTTATTTGTTTATTTTTTTTACTAAATTTCTATGCTGCTCCAGTTGTTGTTATTGTTTTGAAATGAATGGTTCCTGTGACTCCTTCACAAAGTTAAACAAGGTGGTATTTTGGATTGGCCTACAAATAGTATCCTTGTTTTAATGTTTTTAGTAAGCATCATTGATAACATATTCCCTCCAATGCTGGCAATAATAAATCTGTAACAACAGTAGTCTCTTATGTGACACTGAAAGTTGCCGGCCAGAAATGGTCGACACTTCAGCGGTTCGAGCCTAGCTCCACGCAGCAGAGTGAGCTCCTGCTTCCTCCCCAGCTCCTGCCAACCCAGCAGCTCAAAAACTTATGTGAGTAGAGAAATGGGGACTCTCACCCCGGTGGGAGGAAAAATGCTGGCAGTGCCTTGCAAAGGAGACGGGAGCAGTTGCTGGTAGCGCGGAAGCTGCGCTCGCCCGAAAAATGCGCGAAGCAACGGAAACCCCGCCTCCTGCGCTCGCCAGCTGGGCTCTGCTCTAGGAAGGAGGCTCTGGCAAACCACTTCCGAAACACCTTGCCTTGAAAGCTGCAGGGACTTGTCCAGACAGTCACCGCAGAATCGGTCCCGATTGAGTGTGGATAAAAAAACAAAACAAAACAAAACAAACAAAAAAAAACAGTACGCTCTTATAAACCTAATCTCCCATGTAGGTACTAGAAACATAGCCCTAATCTCCACAATTATATCTAATCCCTTTTAAAGATTTCTAAATTGGTGGCTATCACTACTCTTTAATGGTTGGGAATTCCATAACTTGCCATGTGCTGTTAGGCTGTACAAAGCTTTGAAGGGTGCTTTGGTTCACCAAGGCTTTGATTAAATTATCCCAATGACACAGATCCATAAATCAAAGTGGAAACCCACTTGATGCAGTGAACTGAATCAGGTGGCTATACTTCCAGTTCTGATGGCTTTTCCGTTGCTTCTAGGATCGTTACAGACGATATACCACGTTGCAACTTCACTTACACATATGAAAAATGATGGGATGGTTGAGTGTTATGGTGGGCAGTCTGACATTGACATTAGGCAGCCAATGAGTTTTATCACCTCATTAAGCTCTGTGCCTATCACAGCTCTTCTGGAATGGCAAGGTTAATAATGCTTTGCACTCCATCCACTTCTTGGCTCTCAACTTCTTTAATGTGGCCAGTTATAATCCTCAACTTTGCTCTCTCTTGTTTGAATGGATGTTACACATCCGTGCTGTTTTTTTTTTTTTTTTTGACCCAACTGGAATTTCAGCTCAGCTCCCACCCTCTGACAATGGATTCAAGGCTGACTAACCTGTTATGAGTCAAACCTTACTTTTACATCCTGCATAATTGGGACAGATTTGTGTTTCTCAGCAATGAATGAATGGGCACCACATGTTTCATTTTATTTATTTATGGCCAAAGCCCCAAAATTATGTACATTAAGCACAGATAAAATAGTCACAGTTTTCATTTCTGTTCTATCAGTATCCAGCATGACATTTACTATGTTCCCATCAGCAGCATACTAAGCTGATGCAGGAATCTGCAGTATGAGCATGATCAGGTGCTAAATCTCCATAGGGCAAGAACCTGTGGTTTTATTTTTAAAACATAAACTGGTGGAAAGGCTGACTTATTGGCAAAATGTCCACTCTTCAAGAAAGAAGGAATACATAATTCCCAGTCTGCAGAGGGAAATCTTAAATCAAGTTTTTTAAAAAATGAGGCCAATAGAGAATATACTGCATTGTTCTGCACTGAATGCAGTTTAATGACAATCTGCATCCTCCTTGTTCATATTTTTTTAAAACAAAACCTTGCTAAAGAGTTGCTCTGCCGCTTTGAAAATATTGGTCCACACCTTCCTCACAGCAGTTGAAATAGGAAACCTTTGCAAACTGTTAGACAGTTCCAACATCCCAACATCCCACTTATAGCATACACTATTTTAACATTAGCTTTTATCCATGATATCCCCTGTGCAGTAAAACACTCTTTTTGATCTGTTAGTCTTGTTCACTTCAAATTTCTGCTTCTGATTTCAGGTTTAAATAGCAACATTTCTAAACATTCCTTTAAAGCTGGAATATTTGTAACCTACGCATGAGTTACAGAAAATAAATTTTGATTTGATTATATTGGGTTAGATTTAGATTTAGACCTATTTAAATCTCATTGATTTCAGCAAACCTTAATTGACTTAAATCCTATTTATTTTAATGGGTCTGTGCTAAGAATATTTTAACTTTAAATGCATATTCCTCAAAATCAGAAAAAAGATCAAACAAAAAGTACATTGACTTAATGCTGGGCCAATATCCCTATCTTTCTTGAAAAACTACAGACACACACACACACACACACACACACACACACTTTTCTGAATAATAATAATAAGAAGAACAGCAACTTAAATGTATCCTAAAACAAATGGTAAGACACTTTGCTGTCATTATTTATTTAGGAGATTCGCTACTTTGCTCTTCAGGAGGTGTCTACTCTCATATGGTAGATTATAATAATCAACACCCATGAAAACATTAAATCAGTCAAATAAATATTAGTACTAGGTAAAATATGGAAACTATGTGGAGGAGGAGAAACATATATTTTATGGTATTGGTAGCAATGGCACAGCATGTTGACTGGATAAAGAGTAATTCTGGATTATCAAATGATACCATTATCCAAACTTATGCTGTTGCAAGAGAGATTCATATGAATTAATATTGCATTATCCATCTCTTTTATACAGACTATGCATTCCACATTGTAGCAGAGCAGAGTATTAGTAATTTTCTTTGCTCCCCCTCTGTAGTTTGTCAGTGTGACCGATGATGTGGAGGAGTGGTAGGCTCCCCCCTCATTCATAGATGTCTACAGGGAAGGTAAGGGGGCAAGTGATGAACAGTATGTCATGATGCAAACTCCATCTTTTATGTACTTGTGTGTATCACTGCAACACAAGTATAAAATAGCAGACCCTGTGTTTTGATGCCATAGTGAACATTTTATGGTATCACTGTGGCTAGCTGCAGACATCTATCCTCTTCACTGGATAGTGTTCAAGGACAACCAAAGTAGTCAAGCAGCATAGTACTTCAGTTTATGTAGCCATCTCTTGGGAGGTTTTTGATTTGGATTCCTGCACTGAGAAGGAGCATTGGACTCAAGAGCCTGCAGTTTATAGCCTCTTTCCCCTCTAGGATTCTGAGAAAATCACATTCTCAGAGTTACACAGTACCTTCAGTATGTGATCCAGCAAAAGAGCCTTGAATTGACTGTCAATTTTGCTGTCTTTTCTTCTCAGCCATTCTGTGTTTACATTTTTTTTAACTATGTTGCAATAATAATAATAATAATAATAATAATAATAATAATAATAATAATAATAATACTAATATAGCAGCTTTAAAGTATATCTGCATACAAAGTATGTCCCATAAAAGGAGGAAATAAAAAGACACATTATGTGTTTGAAGCAGAAAACAAAGATGAGATGCAATGGCATGTGCAGAAAATTGCCTTCCTGCCATGATAATAAAATAATGAGGGTGGCTCTTAGCGCAGCTCAGAGGTAGACAGAAGAATGAGAGCTGGAAAAATCCTACTACCTCCAAGCTTTGCACAACACATAGGAAATGTAAAATACCACATCTACATTACACAGCAGCAGAAGTAATAGGTAGAGCAATTATTTCTCCATCATTTAGTTACAGAAGAACAGGAGCTGTGGTCAATATACCAAATATTAGAAGTTAAAGCACAAACACATAACATTTTAAATAAGCAACCACAGTGAAATGTCATATCTTTTCTCTCCAGATTTTTCTTTTTTATACAACCTTGACCAGCATTTGACAAATGAAGGAACTACAGGTAAATAAAGATCCCAAGGTAAGTAAAATAATTCTAAGATTAGACTATTTTTGTCATTAGTCTAGCACTTATGGTTAAATGTAGTCTTAAATCCCTTATATTGTCACTGAAGCAACGATGCTAGAAGTACCTTGTAGCATCACTGCACACAGCTTTAAGTGGATGCAGATTTAAAAACACATAATGGTCAAATGTTAATGTGCACTATAGAAATACTGATGTGGTGTTGTCTTTGAGTCATTGAAAGCATAATTCAGTCGCCATCACCTGAAAAGGAACAAAAGGGAATGGGATCTGATTGTGTATTACAATCACTCTGTTAGACTGCGTCAAAAAACTTACGATTCATCTGCACTCCAAATTCTTAGAATTCAAGTTCTTTAATGGAAAAATGTTTTTACAAGCAAATATATTCAAGGAAGGCTGACTGAGTTAGATTTTAAGAATGGGAAGGTAGTAGAGGCCATGGGTACGATTTCAGGGTTTTGGTTGCAACCCTGTGCCTGCTGTCCTGCAGATTTTGAGTCACAACCCTCACAGATGTGACTGAGAGCAGTGCTTCCCTTGCCTAACATCTTGCAGAAGAGTTGAGACAGCAAAAACCAGAATTATTCTGTTTATTATATTTTGGCTGTTACAATTCATAAAATAAAAGTAGAAAATAATGGGCCAGCTTCTTCACCCTTGAATCTTGTCAGGGTTGCCTGCCAACAGATGGATACTTGGCACTGATACTTGGCAATAACCTTCAAAATTAAATTTAAACAATTAAAGTAGAGGGAATCTATTATTGCAAATAAAACACTATACTATTCCCCCTCCTAACCATAAAATCTGCTCAAACAAAAAAGTCACTAAAACGTGCTCACATACAAACTTTGGTGAACTTCAAAAGACTGAGGTTTGCTCTCTGGGCAGGTAAAGTAGAAGCAGGAAGCTGAAGGTATCCTGGTAAACTCCCTCAAGCATCTTAATGACCTATTGAACTAACAGCCAGCAGACAAGAGGGAAGATGCTCCTGAGTTCTGACAGTCTAAGGCAATGTTTCTTAACCTTAGCAACTTTAAGATGGGTGGACTTCAACTCCCAGAACTCCCCAGCCAGCCATGCTGACTGGGGAATTTTGGGTGTTGAAGTCCACTTATCTTAAAGTTGCCAAGGCTGAGAAACACCAGCTAAGGACATCTAAAGATGAATCACAGTGTCATGAAATGAATGGGTATTTTTACAACAAAACCCAAGGGGAGCAGATGAAGAAAGGAACAAGTAAATCAGATGTCCAGTTTGATACCCAAATATCTGGGGGCAATTGGGTTAAATAATGAGGCAGAGACTTGATAGGGAGGCTAGTGGGCCAGATGGAAAACTCCTGTGACCTAGATCTGGCTCATGTATTAGTAGTTTTTCATTACAACAGCCATTGATTTAACTCATTATCAGCTGAGTCAATTCAATGAAAATGTGCTATTTGCAGAGTCAAGATGAATTGAATTTCTATCACCCACTAAATACAAAGATTCAGTTCAAGTGGTGGGAGGAGGAAGCCAAAGAGAAGCATGGCAACTGGCCCACATTGCAGAAGATTAGCCCATTTGTTTCTGTAATTACATCCAACTTTTGGCTTGCCAGAAGCACAAACCAAGGGCTTGGAGCACAGTTGCTCTCGGGCCATGGCTCTTAGCCAGCAGATCAAATGAAATTGCCACCAAACTCTATTTTTAATCATAGGCATTCATTTAAAATTTAAGATATATAAACCAACTATGGGCCAGTCACTCTCTCTCAGCCCAACCCACTTCACAGAGTTGTTGTTGTTGTGGGGAAAATAGATGGTGGGATCATTATATGAAGTGCCTTGAGCTGTACAAAATAAAGCTGTGATATTAATGAATAAGCTATTTATATAGCTTTAATTATTGAAATTAATATATTGTTTTATTTTTATATGGGCTTTATCACTAATATGTATTTGCATTGAAGTTCAATACAAACAATTGGGACTGGCTCCAGTAGCGGGGGATATTATATATTTTATTAAAATACACAATTGTCTCATAATTGCAGCTAATCTCTCCTCTAAACAGGAGATTTGATTTGACAAGAACTGTCTGGGTGCATGCACAAAAGTCTGTTAAAGCTTCATATCAGTCTGAAGATGCCCACTTTGATGATTTGATCTGTAAGGATAATTTAACCAAATCACCTCCAGATCAAGTCTTTGTGTGGTTCTATTTTTTGCTAAAAGCAATCTTTGCATAGTTTTTTTTTTTTTTTTTTTGCTAAAAGGTCAAATGGCTTCAGATCATAAATAACATATTGCTACTAAACCGATGTAGCTATTTTTCTGATTGAACATTAATTGAATCCTGAAAAATTCAGATGGGCACTTATGGTAATATTATGGTTTTTATTACTAAAAACAGAGAAAAGCTAAGCTGTGTTTTTATGCTCCTGATGTCTGCATCTATGCGGTTTTCTTGGCAGCTTTAGAGAAGAGATTTGCAATTGCCTCCTAGATATTTCATTTTTTCTTCCTAGTTTAGCCAGCAGCCTTGGTTTGCCTGTGCTATTGCCCATCTAAGAAGTAACCAAGATTGATTCCATTTAGCTTCTGAGAACAGCTGAGATTGGCTAGATGATGCCACCTACTGAAGCAAATTAAACCAAACCCACTGATTTTTATGCTAGTTTCTTTATTCGTCTTATTTGATCAGTAGCTTCAGATGTCCTAGCTGCTCACTTCTATATTTAAAGGCTTTAGAGCTATCCTAGAGCTTTTTTATCAAAGAGCACAGTGTTGAGGAGATGCCAGATGACAGCATTAGTAATAGGAACATATTAAGAAATAACCATAACATATTTTTTGTTTTGCTTATTTAGAATATTATCGCCACCGTTTTTCCCAACTAGCTGCACTCAATTATTATGAAAGACTGGCTGTGAGCAAGACAAGTGGGTTGCAATGCTTTTGAACTTCACCTGAGTGGCATCTCTTCCTAAGGGGAATCTTTCTTGAAAGGCAATGAAAAGGAAGGGAAGGTTAAAATAGAAGTTGCAGAAAAAGGCACAGCAAAGCTGCAAGGAGTAGGGGAAAAAACAAAACAAAAACAGGAAATCCCACTAGATTTTTAAATGAAAAAGCCTTAGTAATTCATAAACAACAGGGGTTCAGATTTCAGAAGTCACCAGTTTATAGCAGATAGAGTTTCCATTATATCAGCTTTATTAACCATCCAGGATGCTCAAGGCATGTAATTTGCAAAGGCTAAAATTCACCTTGTACCACAGTAATACTCTAACGAACATTTCAAATAGCAGCATTATGCAGTGACTGAAGATGCTGCTTCTGTTTTGAATTGGAGGAAAAAAGAAGGGGAATGCTCTGAAACCAAATTTCTGAGGAAAGGCCCTCCAGTAAGGTAGAGGAAGTTGTGTCTGGCAACCAGAAAAGAAGAGAAACCTAGTCCTGCTTTTTCATACTTTTAAGTTATTGCCTATTTTCGTTAACAGAAGGACATTTCTTATCTGATCAAAAATTAATAAGACATATAGAATGGTAGGGACATAGTAAATAAAACATTGCAGATGAGGTAACAGGTTGCATTACCCCAAATGTGAAATATTAATAACTAATAAAGCCTGTCCTGCAACTGAGAAATCCCATGTAGGCTTTATTGCCACAAAGTCTTATTCAGATACCTCAACCTAACATATAAATGGATCCTGTATCTGACCCACTGTCATAGGCTATGCAAGCCACCCATGATATTATGAAATGCATACCTTTTGTTGAGTGATAAGAGAAGGCTATTGTCAGGCCCAGCCCAAGAGCATCAGGGAAACAGTCCTGCCAAGTCCAGTTCTTTTACTGCTTACATCATATAGACAGAATCTTGCAGACTAAATCTGTACCGCTATAACCTAGTGGATATACCCTGGGAGATTCTAGGGAGTGGCTATCCTAAGTCTCTTCTTCTTCCCACACTCCTGCTCAGACTGTGCTGCCTCTTGTCTCTCCCCTTCCCTCCTGGAATGTGCTCCCTCCTTCCTGAGAACCTGGTGCTCTATTGCATTCCATCACATCACCTCCATTCCATCACAGCTATCTTCAGTGCGTTTGTCTTTTCTCTGCAGTAGTCCATCACTACTGTTCCAAACAATTTGATCATGATGGCTGGTGTGGGTCTTCCGGGCTGTGTGGCCGTGTTCTGGAAGTTTTGTTTCCTAACATTTCGCCAGCATCTGTGACCGGCATCTTCAGAGAGCAGGAGCACAGACAGGAGCAGTTCTCTCTGTGCCCAGGATGATGTGACCCTTTTGTGGGTATTTATAGAGATCTGAAGGGGGGGGGGATTGGGTGTGTGTGTGTGGGGGTTAGGGGAAGTGTGAGGGGTGTGGGGTTTGGGTTAATGAGTGGCTGCTTGTTTTGGTGTCAGCATCTGTGTGCATCTTCCTGGGGATTAGGCAGGGTTTTTTCTTCTATTGAGTTGTTAATGAGTGGCTGCTGGGGGTGATTAGTATGTTCATTGTGTGAACTGTTCACACGTCCTGGTGGTTGAGCTGAGTTCGTTGGCCTTTTGCAGGCTGTATTTTTCAGGATTGGTAGCCAGGTTTTGTTGATTTTTAGACTCTCCTCTTTTTTATTGAAGCTGTGCTGGTGTTTGTGAATCTCAATGGCTTCCCGGTATAGCCTGGTATAGTGGCTGTTGGTGTTGTCCAGTATCTCTGTGTTTTCAAATAGGATTTTGTGTCCAGTGTGCTTGAGAGCATGTTCAGCTACTGCAGATTTTTCTGGTTGCTGTAGTCTGCAGTGTCTTTCATGTTCTTTTATCCTGGTCTGGATGCTGCGTTTTGTGGTCCCGAAGTATACTTGCCCGCAGCTGCATGGTATGCGGTATACTCCTGCGGTGGTGAGGGGATCCCTTTTGTCTTTTGCTGATTTTAGCACTTGTTGTATTTTTCTGGTGGGTCTGAATATTGTTTGGAAATTGTGTTTTTCCATCAGTTTTCCCATGCTGTCTGTGACCCCTTTGATGTAGGGCAGAAGTACTTTGTTGGTGGGTGGCTGTCCATCTCCCCCCCTTCAGATCTCTATAAATACCCACAAAAGGGTCACTTCATCCTGGGCACAGAGAGAACTGCTCCTGTCTGTGCTCCTGCTCTCTGAAGACACCGGTCACAGATGCTGGCGAAACGTTAGGAAACAAAACTTCCAGAACACGGCCACACAGCCCGGAAGACCCACACCAGCCATCGTATTCTGGCCGTGAAAGCCTTTGACAATACAATTTGATCATGGTTTCACCAAGAGAAATTCAGACTGCAGCCAATGCCATAGCAGATATCTTGATCCAAGCTCCATCGCTTTTGTACATGTGTCACATACAAAAGGGGTCTTTGTGGATTGTGATGGTGTACCTATCATTTGTAGGTTGTGAGACACCCCCCTCCCCCTTGTAGATGCCCTCCAATGAGAACACATACAACACTGCATTCTAGGTAAGCTTTTCCACAGAAAAGAAAATGCTCTCATTCTTTTCCATTATCCCTAGAATTTAACTTGTGGAAAGAAGTGTTTCTTCATTCTCCAGCCTTTCTATCTCTACATGATTTCACTTTAGTTGGAACCTAAACAGCAGATGTTTCTGTCATGTTTTTGGATTTATTAGTATCAGATTTTAAAGATTTTGTCAATATAATGTGTGGATATAACTAAAGTAGCACACCTGCATTTTTTTTTTAAATGCATGGAATATAGAACCCTGGAAATGGGACTAGATAAATTATAAAACAATGAATGTGTCATTGAGTTTAGAAATGAGTTAACAAGTTTATTCAAGATCACTTTACTAGCCTGTTAACTATTTTGTGCTGGTACAGGATACTAAGAATATTGAGTTCACAGATACTCCCTGCCTCGTACTGGGTCACAGGATGCATGGTAGGAGTTAAAAGGTAATGTAAGAACTGCCCTCTCCCCACTGGCGACAGCTCTTCAAGTGTTGAGGTGCCTTTCAAGAGTAGTCTGACATAACCCCTTCTCTCCCCTAAATGGGGGAAGCTTGTACTGGTGAAGTTAGACTTTGTCTTGTGCATTATGTATTCTATCTTGTCCTTTCTGTAGGCAACCACTAGGCAAATGCAAAGATGAGTACTATGCTCAGCGTGCATTTTACAAGTTTTCCTAAACTGATGAGGTTTGCAGTTTCAAGTTGGAAAATGCAGAGGCTATGTTGGCTTGTTGAGCAGATTGTGAGGTGCAGAAATACTGTATGTGCTGTACTTGTGCATTTCAAAGAAAGAGATGTTCAAGTCACTAATCAAAGAAGTGTATTTTTTGATGCTGTTGTCATGGGCTGGGTTGAAGTGAATCATGCTGTGTGGTGATCTTTGCCAGGTTTCTGCGGCATGTGTAGGCAACCTGGAAAAAGTTTTGCTTAACCTGTTGTTTCCATTGTTTCATTGCTCTCTCTCTCCCCCCCCCCCCCCCAATGTTACTGGAAGCTGAGTGATGAGCAATAGTTATCACACAGACTACCAGTCTACCCTACTTTGGAAAGCCTAGTTTGAAAAACCAGGGAGCAAATCCCCATTGTTCCCTGTGGTAGAACATGTGAAATATTTTGAATTCTGTTCCATACAAGAATAAGAACACACAGGACATTCTGAGTTGTTTGTTTCCTCATTGGAACACATTCAGCTTATATTATTCCAAGATTGAATATGAAATGATGATGATGATGATGATGATGATGATGATGATGATGATGATGATGATGGTGAAGAAATGTATTTGCTGCCTAAATGTTCCTGTTTCTTGCACATATCTATAAGTATGGTATGATCAATTCTCTCCTAAACTAAAAAGCACATGTTGTGATCACCTCTTCTAAACTGGGAATATATATCTTGGAAGAGTCACATGCTTTTAGACATGAAAATAGATTATGTTCTTACGTCCATGCGCTAATGAAATTTATCATTGTGGCATTGTGGAATTTGAGTAGATTTTAGCAGCAATCCATACCACAACATTTGCATTTGAAATTAATCAATTTATTACATGGCTTGAATGGCTAGAATGTAGACTTGAGAGGGATGGACCATGTACAAGAGCAAGAGGACCAATGATGCTGGAAAAGACTGCTTTCCATCCTTAAACAGCCAAGAGAACTAATGCTAGAGGAAATCAAGCCAAAGTGGTCCTTGGAAGCAATGATTATAAAACAAAAATGATCATACTTTGGGCACCTCTTAAGAGCTGATGCATCTATAGAAAATACGACAATGCTAAGCAAGGCGGACAAAAGAAGAAGAGGCCAACAGTGCATGAGGTGGATAGACAGATTACTGGAAACCACAGAAATGCACTGAAAGAACTGTACTGTGGCAAGGGACAGAACAGCTTGGAGAACTTTTATCCACAGAATCTCCAGGAGTTGGCTCTGACTTGATGAAATATAACAATAGCAGAAGCAGTGGGATCAAATAAGAGAATGTATACATCATAGAGAAGTTTTAAAGCAAGGTATAATACGGTCATACACCTGAGCATTTAAGTTATCATTACTTTGTCTGGTTGTATGGAAACAGAGAGGCAGAAAAGGGCTTTTTACTTGTTCTGGCTCTTTTAGGAGGTTGAGAAGGAAGGCTGCTCTATAAGCAAATTTAGAACCAGAAAAAAAAGGTTTTCTAGACTGATAGTCCATGGATGACCTAAAACCGAGGTCTTAAATATAGCCAATGAAAGCCCTTGGAAGTGGATTGGCAGGCTGGATGCACCTTTCAGGGTACATATTACATGCTTGAGTTTTCTACTACTAAATCCTATTTGATTCAAATCTTTCCTCTGACTGCATTATTTCTTTTTCAGATTACTTGAAGTACTACAGCACACTCTGCCCTTCTCTTTATTAACATGATTTGTGATCTCTTGTTGAAGATCAAAGAGAATATAGTATTTTCCACACACAAAAAAATCCATATACAAACAATGTTTCAATGTTCTTTTTTTTAAAAAAAGGCTAAAACACCATTAATAAAAGAATTTGAAAATACTATTAGCAGAGATCTCTTCAGAGAGACTATTGATTCTTTTAAACAAGATTGATAATTATCTGTTCTTTTTATTGTATAAAGGATTGATCTTGATAGTACTCATGACTGGGGGGGAAAAAAGCCTTTAACATTAAAATGGATTTTTTTTTTAATCACCTACAAAAGCCCAGTGATATAAAGGTGACTATTTTCAGTTGGGAAGGTAATGGTTCAAAAATATTTTTCCTTCCTTCCTTCCTTCCTTCCTTCCTTCCTTCCTTCCTTCCTTCCTTCCTTCCTTCCTTCCTTCCTTCCTTCCTTCCTCCCTCCCTCCCTCCCTCCCTCCCTTCCTTCCTTCCTTCCTTCCTTCCTTCCTTCCTTCCTTCCTTCCTTCCTTCCTTCCTTCCTTCCTTCCTTCCTTCCTTCCTTCCTCTTTAGAGTGGTACAATAGCAAAGATCAATTAAAGATACAGGTTTCAATTAATTTCATACACAATCATTAATTGGGAATGAGAGAAATTCATGCATGAAAGAAGAATCAGTGTCATTAGTAGTGAAACGCTATACAGAAGCCACTGGTTTGGATATAGAACGGAACTTACTTGTGGTGTATATAAATGTACAATCAATTTCAGTTCACACATTTATTTCAAAGGTGTGAGTTAGCTATTCAGATTTAAATGTGAAATTAATGGATTTCTTCCTCATCCCTAAACCATCAAAGCTGCAAATGAAAAAGTACAGATCCAGAGCTATGTCCCCCAAACTGTAGTTTTGCACAGAGTAAGTTTAGGAAAATGCAACTTTTCCTAATGTACACATTATTGTATGAAGGTTTCAACTGAAAATTGCATCAGAAAATCTGGAAGTTTGTTGAATTTGAAGAATAGCAATGTCCTAAGTCAAAATAGTAGGCGATTGCAAATTAAATCAGTTTGCATAAGACTATCGACATTTTCCAACAGTTATAGTTCTCAGGTAAGGTTCTGAGAATTCTGGATTCTGCACTATAAAGGGAAGAATTTGGTGGATGGGATGTTGTATCCTATACATAATACTCTTCATCCCAAAAGTACTCCTAATCTGTACAGATCCAGAATACCTTGGGATGGAGAGTATTATCCATAGGATACAGCATCCTATCCACAAAATTCTCCCCTTTATGGTACAGAACAGGGGAAAGATCACTTGGTGTCCTGCTTTCCATCTCTATTCTGCTGTGTTTATAAACAGAAAAGGCCTCTCCCCTTGGGACCATGCTTGAATATGGGAAAGAATACAGCATCTGGAGCTTTAAAATGAAGAGCCTATTTTAAAAACTAGTTCCTCTCAAAAGTCATGGAGATGCCATGTCCAAAACAAGTTCAAGCCAGGACAATTTGAATGAAAAAGGGTAACCTGATAATTCTGAAGTTAAGATGAACAAGCTTTAAACTGATTCAAAATTGTGCTTCAAGGAGATCTGAAATAAATTAAGACAGACATATCTTCAGTGCTCAGAAAGCTCATAAGGGAATGGACATTTAATGGAATGTATGCCAGAGTATCTATTCAGAGGATGCTAAAACCAAATAGTGCAAACCTTTTGGAAGATTTATCAAACTACTTATTAAGTTCATTACCAGAAACTTATAAATATATAGTACGATTAATCAAACTTCATGATGAAAGTTCCCTTGAGGGAATAATTGCCAAATTGGAGATATAGCAGCATGATTTCAGCCAAACAACTGAAGAGAATTCTGTCATTTCTGTAATAGAAGAGGACATATTAAAAGGGGGTCACGAAGAGTCGGACACGACTTAACGACTAAACAACAACAAACTTTATAGACCTTACAGAGAGAGATAATGAGATCAAATGTCCTAAAAGAAAAGTCAAGCCTGCACACAGATTGCGGAAAACAAATACAGACAAAAAACAGTATTCATGCTGGCAAATCAATGCTTACTTGAAAATAAGTACGATCCTGAATCTGAAAATAAATACAAACTTTTACTGTATAATGGTGCATCAAGTCAATATATCTGCAACAAATATCTGGTTGTATGCCTTGATGAACCTTACAGAGGAAAAGTTAATATAGCAAATGGAATGTTGATAGATATGGAAAAGACAATATTAAACAGAAGTGCCTGATAAATCATAATGAAAGCAGGAATACAGTATCTCAAGAAGCATATTATGTACCTGAATTGGATGCAAATTACATATGTTTGTGTTATCTTATGCTGTGTGTTTGTTAAATTATGCTTAAACATGGAGTTTGCATTGTTACAAAAGATTCCCAAGAATGTTGAAAGGAAAGCACAATGAAGCTAATTTGCTGGAATTTACATAACCTACAGGAAATAGAGCAGCAGGATGCATGCATAATAATTCTGCAAAATGGTACAGAAGCTTTGGTCACAGAGATGAGTCTGTTACTAAGAAAATAAAGGATGATTGATTATGTGCCATCAAGTCATTTTTGACTTCTAGAGACCACACAGATAGATTTTCTCCATAATGACCTATCCCCATCCTGGCCATTCAGGTCTTCCACTGGTGCACCTGTTGCCACTGTAACTGAGTCCATCCACCTTGCTGCTGGTCATCCTCCTCTCCTCTTCCCTTCCACTTTTTCCAGTATTACAGCCTTTTCCAGAGAGCTGGGTTTTCACATAATTGGATTGAATATTTGTTGTTGCCAGCTAAGAGAATCAACATGTAATTGATGTTTAAAAGCAAAAGAAAAAAAAAAAAAAGAATTTTCTCTGGCCATTCAGCTGTTGGAACTTATTTCTCAAATGTTTATGGTCCCACACCGATCAAAATGAAGGGCAGGAAAAGTACTTCATAACATTCTTAAACTGTAACTCAAAATATAGTTGCACCTGTTTCTTAACCAGTAAGAATTTGAGAAATTCAAACTGTATTGTGCTTACCTAGAAAACAAGTTGAACAGAAAAAAAAAAGGGGGGGGGGTAATGTTGGATAACAGGGGAGACTGTTGCAACCAGAATTTTGGATGGATGGATGGATGGATGGATGGATGGATGGATGGATGGACTGATGATAGATAGATAGATAGATTAGATAGATAGATAGATAGATAGATAGATAGATAGATAGATAGATAGATAGATAGACAGACAGACAGACAGACAGACAGACAGACAGACAGATAGATGATAGACAATAAAGGGGGGAAAAAAAGGGGAAAAAAACATTTAAGTTACAGCCCAGAGTAAAATGGGGTTGCAGAAGCAAATAATCAGAGCCTGCTAAGCATGATAAGGTGTTTTCTGGTTGAGTCACGATGACTAGGTGATTTGAGGGGAGGAAATTTAACACACTGTTTATCTACCCACTGTTTACTCTTGTTATAGGATGGGAGCAAACTCAATCTGTCGTACCTAAAAATATTTGGATACAAAACTTAAGTATATATCCTAAAATAAAAAAAAGGAATAAATTACATTGCAGAACCCAATTAGGAATAATCTGGGCTGCCAGATAGAAACAAAAGGCTACAGGACTTAAACACTGGAAAAGTAAACAGATACAGTGCTGCTCATTTTATAGAAGAAGTACGGATAGCACTAGATGAGCTGCAATATTTACATACTAGTGCAAACCAGCCTAGTTTTACCAGTAGCATCTGCATCGACCCAAATAACAACAACAACCACATTGTATAATCAGAAGGGGTCACTGAAGACAAGTCTGAGGAACCTGAAATAGCATCAGATTAAGAAGGGGCTGATATCTCATAGTCAGACTCAGAATTAGAATTATGAAGATCTCAAAGATCTAATGAAGAAAGTCCATGGAGAGAATGTGCCACACAGCCAAAGCAAGGGACCTGCCTGATCCCAATTCATGGAGAGAAGGACCGGTGGGGCACAGAAATGGAGGGAAGCACCATGGAAAGGGATGGAACCCATGCACAGAAGCAAAACATGGGTTCTAATAGAACTACCAAAGGTCTAGAAAGCCATGGGCTCTGAGGGGGTTTTCACAGCAAAGCCTGACGCTCCTGGAAACGTGCAATGCTCTATAGGTAGCTTAATAGCAAAGGGCTACATGCAAAAATACAGTGAGGAGTATAACAAAAGGTTTTGCAGCTGTAATTAAACAGGCAAGCATAGAATGCTACAAAGTGTAGCAGCATTGAGAAAACTGGAGCCCTTATAATTAAGATCACCTTTCTGCAAGGTGGTCTACATGCGCCAACCACCAGGTTTGGAAGAGTCAGGGAAACAAAGCTGTTCTGTAAACTGCAAAATCCACATATGGGCTAAAACAAGCAGCCAAAGTGTGATCCGATCAGCTACATCAAAAGTTGCAAACCAGGGGCTTTGAACAAGGGAATGCTGATCTTTGTTTATATACAAGCGTAAAAAGTGGAAGATGGGTGTACATTTTTGGCTATGTTGATGTTTTAATTGCACGTGTAGAAGACAAAAGCAACACCTTGGAGAAAGTGAATAATTTAAATAAAGAAGTAGAAGTAAAACATCTTGGAGTTATCAGCCTCTGTCTTAGAACTGAAATAATAAAGGGCATAAGTGGAAGATACTTGTTCAGTCCAAAACAAAAGATAATAAACCTAAAGAAGTTTCTAGGTTCCAGTGAGGCAGAGGAGTAAAGTAAACCCATGGAAGTTGGATATCTGAACAAAAGAGAAAACCAAAAGAAGTTGGCAAGTAATGAGCAGAACAGGTCAGTTGTGGGAAAGCTATTATGCACTAAGATTGTGAGGAGACCTGATATAGCCAAACTGGATTGCTAAGGAGATAAGCTAGCAACTCAAGAGGACTGGATAGCAGTAAAAAGATTTGGCAGATATTAAACAGTAATTATGGATTTTAATGTAACACTGCCTGTGATTAATCATTCAAAATCTGTTAGATATACAGATTTGGGTTGGGCTGAAGATAAATCAGATAGGAAATCTATTATAGGATAGATATTCTTTTATGTGGTGTGCCCATCCCTTGGTGCAAGAAACAAAGCACAGTAGCCCTGTAATCTAGAAAGCCTGAAAATTGTGCTGTGGAACAAGCACATCTGGAACTTGCATGGCCACATAAACTACTGTTAGACTTCACAACAAGAGAGCCAATCCCAGCCATGTTATTTGAGATCAACATGGGGTGCATAAGGACTGCAGACAAAAGCAGTCCAGATGTAATAAGAAACACATAAAAGTTAAACTGCATGATGTGAAGGACATGCAAGAAAAAGGGCAAGTAAACTGTATACTGTCCAACTGATAATATGGTGGCTCTTACTAAGCTGCTGCCCAGAGACTGTTTCCTCAGGCTAAGAGAAGCACTGGGACTCAGTGCATGCATGAAACACAGTGGTACAAATAATTATAGTGCACAATTTGGCGCACAGAGTGGATGAGGAGGATACACCATCCTCACCCACCACCAAATTGTTCCCTTCATGGTGCAGAATAGAGGAGGATCACCTGGTGTCCTACTTTCCATTTCTATTCTGCTGCTGTTATGTAGATAAAAGGGTGAACTCTGAAATAACTAAGTGGCTCTGGAAAGTTCTGTGCCTTTTGAAATTGCTATATAACTGTACAGATAATGTGAATTCTTGCCTGGTATTCATGTGTGTTTTTGCCTGCCTTTTGCCTTGCTTTTTGCCAGTTAAATGTTTTTGATGTTAGCTGGTGTTTCATAAATAAATATCAAGCTGCTGTGTCTTTGCTAGCTGAACTGAATGGCCTACGTGCTTGCTTTTATCTGGATACAGAGCTTGACTGGGAGTTTGCTGGCTGCAAACTAAACTGGAAGCAAAAGGACCCACAGTAAAATTGCAGCACCATTTCAAATCTCTTAGCATTCAGTCTTCAAGATATATAGTGTGGTTAAAAAAGAAATAAAATAAAAAGGAGACTGTGATGAGAAAGTTGAGATGAGAAGAAAGCTCTCAAGCATGTTTTTGTTTTAATTTAACATCTTATTTTGCTTAGACAGATGAGTAACCCTTTGGGGAGGGTCTGTATTGGGAACCATCTTCCCACAGTACAAAGAGCATCACAAAACGGATGATTAATTTAAGTTTTCATATATTTATTGTGATGAATTATTAACTGAATGTTTAATCTCTGAAAAATAAATCACTCAGAATCTGTTCAAGTATAAAAGCCAAAGATGAATCATTTTGGGAGGTCCAATGTACTGGAGATAATTGTTTTTAGTTATCAAGCTTTTTCATTTACGCCAATCTTTACACTGAATTAAAAATGGCAAACTGGCATAAATTTACATCAGATTGGAGAAGCCTCAAATGTTGCTGAATACTCCCAGATTGGCATGAGCTTGCAGTTACATGTTAAGTCTTGAGTACTGCATTAATGGAAAATGAGAATAAACAGTTCCTTGTCTCTGAATTCTCAAAGAATTCTTGAAGGAATACTAGAATGCCTTCTAATCATTAGTTCAAGCTCCTTGATTGATGGAGCAATCCAATTTGAGGCAGTGAACAGAGAAAATAACACAATTTGGCATCAAACCAAAAGATCTTCTGCTCTTTTACACATGTACAAAAGAAAATTGAAGTCCGGGATCAAAGTGGGTCATCATTTTGATTTGGCAGTCAACTTTGATGGGGTAATTTGAGCAACGCTTCATTGACTCAGATCATGCTATTGACCTATGCACTTCATTTTCATTTCTAACTATGAGCTAATTTTGGGTATTCTGGAGTTAAGAGGAATTTTGTCTGAATTTGAAAGCTACTAGTATATCATTTATCAGATGCATTTCTTTTCTTAGTATCATAATTTTCAATACTAGGGACAATGTCAAGGGTCCACATTATTTCACCTCATATCATTTCAGATATAATTAAATTGCCAGTTTGGAATGCTTTTTGAAGAATTTTATACATTGGATTGTGTGATTAAGCACTTTTATGACATTTATTGCAGCTAATGTGTAATACTTATAGAAATTTGGTAGTTTTATATGTAATTTGAACTATTCAAGCTTAGTTTTAGTTAATTAGTCCAAATACCATTATAGGTAGGTATAGATAAGTGCTGAATTGAAGCCTGCATTTAATAGTTATGGATATATCTGTCTTATTTTCTTATGCACATAAATTTTCAGCAATAAACATTGATCACAATGTTTATCCTATAACACTGAATATAATAATAGGTGTAATAAAATATATGCATTGCAGTAGAGTTTGATCCACTGAGAGTTTTTTTAATATATTTTGTATTAAGTATTTTGATTACAATAGTAAAAATAAATACAAACTAAACTTAAAGAAAGAAAAAATAAAAAGAAAGAATAAAAAGTGCAAGAAAAAAGAAAAGAGAAAAAAAGTATATAATAAAGAAAAATAAAAGAAATATACAAATATAGATTAATTTAGTAACTTTTCACCCCTTATAAACTTACAAACATATATCTCTTCATCCCATATCCTATCCCTTATCTATAAGCAAATCCATAAAACATAAACTTTTCAATCCTGGTATCAGCAAAAAGTCTTTAAAGGGTTGCCAGAACTTTACCAAAAAAAAAAAAAAAAGTCTTATTTTAACCTTGATCAAATAAACCAACTTTATATTCCTTCTTTTTACTTCTAGCAGTCTTAATCATTCAAATGTTGTAGGATTTGATTTCTCTTCAATTCTTCTTTATCCCATCACACAGTATTCTTCAAGAATTTAACAAGCCTCTTTTGTAGATACAATAAGAAAACATTTTCCAGGTCATTCTCTTGACTTGTCATTTGTATTTCCCTTTTAATTTTTAAAACTTCAGCCAGTTTCTTTTGTATATCCAATAAAGTGACCTTTTTCCAAATCATTCTTTTGGCCTGTCACTTGTAGTTCCACTTTCAGTCCTTTTCTGTCTTGTCAGACAAAATTTGCTCCACATCTGTCATTCCCTCATTAGCATATTTTGGACTTAATCTATCCATAGACCCACCCACATGTTACCTCCCAGGAGGCCTTGACCAACCAGGAGGGGCATGGATCTAATATACAGGTGGTAACGCTTACAGACCTGAGGACCCTGTCCACTTCCTTGGGCCCAACAGAATCAAATCATTCCCAGATAACTGGGTAAGTCTGTGCTCCAGGCATCTCCAAAAGACCTGCATCACACCTGGCCTCCAACTGGGAACGAATCTGGGCGATTTTACCTACCAGATGTACAGCAAATTCCTCCATGCAACTTTGAAGGTAAACTTTGAAGCCCACCTTATCCAGGAGGTAACCCTAAACAGGGCCATCAGATGGCATTCTGCAGATGCAATAAGAGTGGAGAAATACTGATCTTTTGCCACTCTTACCAGCATGAGGTAGACCTTAATCGCAGCTCTAACTCATGTCTGATTGGATTCATCTCTTGTCTTCCTCCAGCAATGGTCTACATGTCTCTTGATACTTTTCAGTTCCCTCAGCTCCTTGGTAAACCATGGGGAGTGGCAGGAACAATGGGCTAAGAGAGGTCACGTGGGCACGATCCTATCTAAGGTCTCAGCTGCCTTTCTATTCCAAGTAGTGGCCAGCACTTCAGCGGGACCACACAGCAAAGCCTTAAAAACAACCCCCAGTTCCCTTTGGAACCTAACCAGTTCCATCAGTCACCAGTGATGGACCAGTTGAATAGGTCCTGCCTCCCTGCAAAGGGGGATAGCATAAGAGAATCTCAAAGTCACCAGAGTGTGATCTGACCATGACAGAGAAGACAAAGATAACTCACTCCTCAGATCACATTGCCATTGCTCCAACAAGAGAACCATGCCCAATGTGTGGCCACTGTTTCAGGTCAGGCCATGAATAACCTGGGCCCATGGCTGCTATAGTGGCCATGAACTCCTGAGCTGCTTCCGAGGCCAGCAGGGAATGGCAAATTGAAATATCCCAAGACCACAAGCCTGGGGAACTCCATAGCCAGCCCTGAGATGGCCTCCAGCAGCTCAGATAGGGAGGTTGCTACACAGCAGGGAGGCTGGTACAGTAGCAACAGTCCCAACTGATCCTGTGAGCCTATCTTCAAAAATGGGGATCTCACAACCATCAACTGATTCTTTAAAAGGCTCCACTGCGGTTGTGAGGAAGGTGGCTAATCCCTTCATCTCCTGGCATCCAAATCCAGGGAAGACCACCACCCTGTGGTCTCCTCATGAGAAGCAACCATCCAGAGCACATGTGGGTGATGTCCCAGCCTCTCCTTGTCCGGAGAGGTTCCAAGGAACCGGTTTACTGACTGGTTCCTTGGTCTTTGCCACGGTCGTCGGCTTCACTTCCGCAGAGCCATCTTCAATTCACCATGCCTCCCCCACAGGTCCATCCACTAAGAGTTTTAATCTCATGAACTTCTTTTTGAATAATAGGGATGCACATAACTTTAGAGATCTCACCTTTAGAAAAAGATGAGATGATCAAATCTTTGAATAACATTGACTTTCTGAATGATTCAGATTACATTAGATTGAATTCACATTATGAATGAAATGGGTTTTATAAACTGAGTCAATGATTCAAACCGACTTAATGGGTCACATTGAATCAAAAATTCAAGTTGGATTGGAACTGATTCACATGCCCTATTGACATAGGGTGTCAGTATTCTACCCCCAGTACTCAACACTCCATTTTCATTTGACTGGCCTGATGCTATTACCCAGACTTCAGAATGTCAACCTTGCTAGTCTCAGTGTATTTCAAAGGTTGATATAGTACTGTAACAAAGCTGACATATAAGTCTGCTCCCACCATGTCATTTTTAAAAAAATTCTAACTCCATCCTGTCCCATTCAGTTTCATTCAGTCCAGTACAGTTGTGGCATAAAAGAGAAGCCATCACATACACAACACACCTGTGATGAGCCAGCTCTTTGCCATAGCATTTTGCTCGTACTTGGGATATCCATGCATCCATGCAGATATCCAAACAAATCTTTGCTGATAAGGAGCTGAGATTAGGAATTAGTTTAGATTCTCATAGCAAAGCTCTCACAGGAGGCATTGGTGTCAGATGCCATGCTGGTATTAGAAAAGGAGTTTTGATACAATCAGAAAGAACTCTGGTAAGGATACTTGTATGGAGAAGGGTAGTGATGGAGATGATGGCTGGCAGCTAAAATGGTTGAAGTGGACTTAAACACCAGGTGGTTGTTGAAGATGGACTCCTTGTTTTAGAAAACCAATATGGGCTGGTAAATTGGGATTAGCTTGTGGGCAAGCCCTGAGGCTATTCTGAGGCCACACATTGGAAGGCAAGGAAAGAAAATGCTTGTTTGGTACTTTCAAGTCATGTGGTATGAAACTCTCAGTCAGCTGAGGGAATTGCCTATTAAAGATTGTAAAAATTAGGAAGGTCTGGAGCTGGGAAAGCATGGCTGCTTGACTGTTCTCATAGTGCTTCTCATCTATCAGTTGGACTATGTAGAGGGAGAGATATCCAACAGCTACAATAGGGGATAAGTGTAAGACTCTTTCTGCTGCTTACTTTAGAATTTCCATCCAGAGAATAGGTTGTACAATTGCTGTGTTGTGATAATCTTGCTTGCCTCGCTTTGCATTAAACCTGAAGTGGGAGCAGATAAAATTGGGGAAGGAAGGAAGGAAGGAAGGAAGGAAGGAAGGAAGGAAGGAAGGAAGGAAGGAAGGAAGGAAGGAAGGAAGGAAGGAAGGAAGGAAGAAATGTGACAAGATAGAAAATAGAAATTAGATGGTGGGGAGCTGATTTGTCCTTTAGCGTTGCACCAGTTCTACATATGTCCCTGAATCTCAGGGGGACACCACTTTTGTAGCCCAAAACACCATGTGAGAATCATAGAATGCAACTTATTGTGAGGGCTATGAGTCAGAAAGGCAACTTATCTTGAAGCTGGGACAACATTTACTTAGGGAAAGTAGCTGCCAGAATATGGCCAGGCTGTAACCAGTTGCATGTTTTTGTATTCTTCTGCCTTTCAAATATGATACCTAGATGGTGCTCATCATTTATGAAACATGCTAAATGATTCTGATGTACTTTCAAATTATCCTTACATATAGCTCAAAGGTCAGTTATGCTAGCATTATATAATATGTTACTTCCCGAAATTACTTCAGTCTGAGTGATACTTTTATCATCTTTTCAATAGAAAAAGACTTGATGCTTTATCGAACCTCCCCTTCTGTCACATTGAGGAATTCCAGTCTCATCAACAACCATGAGGTCTTACAAAATTAATGAGGAAAAGCTAAGTAAAACAAGGTGTGCTGAATAATTTTACAGCATGTTGGTTATTGTCACATTAAGATTGTTAGAAGATTGGCAGATAAACAGGTCATTTACTTTGCTAATTAGCAGCAAGCAAATATGGGCTGAGTTTCCGAGATATGTCATAAGTTACAGTTCCAGGGAATACAAATGATGCTAGCTTCAGATTTATTTTTCTTTTTTTTTTTTCAAAATAACTTTATTAGATTTTAAAATAAGAATAAAAACTGACAGAAACTAACAGATTTATTTTTCAATGTGAAACCCAGTATTTTTTTCTGGAAGTGAACTTGGATAAGATCGTCAAATAAGCCTAGGATTTCAGAATTTTTGAAAGGGTTGAATCTAAGTAACAATGATAATTTGGGGACCAAATTTCATCCGATAAAATGGTACCACACAGCTTAGGCCTCTCTCTTTATTTAGCAATAACATGGAAATCCCCTGGAAACTATTCTGTATAATATTGGCTTCACAAAAGGCCAACATATTTGAGAATCGCTCAAAGAGAATTGCTCAGAACAGTGTGTTGGAAAGTGTGACTGTCAGGGTTAGTACTGGGTGGTGTACATGCCTAAGAAGCTTCTGTATTGTTACTTTCCGAAAGCAGAGAGGAAGTAGTCTTGTATGCCTTTGGTTTGTTCTCACGTATGGCCACTTCCAACCTTCAAACCATTATTGAGTTTGATACAGATAACTGAATTATAACATAGATTCACTTTTCCTGTCAAGCTAACTGGAAATTAAGCCAAAGAACAGATCACGTGATTGAATTTCCCAGTATAAAGACAGGTAACATGAACAGTATCCATATTGCTTGTCATCTATGATAAACGGTTATCATTTTTAGCAGCATAAGAAGTTGCCCACACTAAGCAGTTCCCTGTTCAGCAAACTGTGAAGAGGACAGCTGGAGTGCTATGCATTTACAGCTATAATATCCACTGCAGAAAATGGGTTTGTGTTGGCATAATGTGAAGCTTCAGTTTCTTAAGAAGATTATTGAAAATGGGATTTTGTTATTTTTCAACAATTCTTTTCTACTGAGTTACAAAGTAATATTAATAGAGAATTGGAACCAGATGGTATAGAAGCTGGGGTCTCCATATGAACAAATAAAAAGATATGTGCAGATGAGTGCAGAGTCACTTGAGGAACATATTCCTTTATAGGTCTCAAGTGATACCACTTGGAATAGCTGGAGTGTGTTAGGCAGGACTAATATAATCATGCAAGCTGGAGTAAGGAGGGGTGGTTGCTAGAGGTCAGTTTCCACCTCTCCTTTCACAAATGGATCCCCTGATAGCCATTCTGACCAATAGGATCCAGCTAATCACTATGACTGAAGGATGGAGACTGATTTTCCCAGCCAGATCCCACCAGCTGGAGTCAAAACAAAAGCAAACCTTGGGTGTATAAAATATTCAGTAGCTATGTCAATGCACTTGGAAGAAAAAAAAATATATGGGTGACACAAAATGTAAGAGTTTGTGCTCTGTAATCTCCAGATTTGTCCTTTCTTTCTTTCTTTCTTTCTTTCTTTCTTTCTTTCTTTCTTTCTTTCTTTCTTTCTTTCTTTCTTTCTTTCTTTCTTTCTTTCTCAGGGGTGGGAGCTGGGGAATGACAAGTTAGGTTTAGCAGGTGAGTGGGAAATGGCATCCTCCTGACTGTCCTATGCTATACAATGCACTCCCTCTGGAGAGCATTTGGCCTCATTCCCTCCACCTTTAGAAGAACCATTAAGAATCACCTTTTCAACCAGGCCTTTAATTATTTCATTGATGTATATACATATATACTTTAAGTTAGTTTTAATCACTTTGTTTTTATCTCTTCTTCCAAAACATTTTTTTTTTGTATTTATTTCTTTTTAAAAATATATCTGACTTGAGTGTTCTATAGTAGGAATAGCAATAAATGAATGAATTTGCAAAGAAGTATTTGGGGAGCACAATATTCTGTTTTTCAATGCTTCTAAAATTTCCTTGACTCAATTGGTCCAAATAAAGTATGTATCATCCTCTCCACACCTATCCATTTCTCCTCCTTGGGACGTCTGTATTGGCTAGTGCCTCCTTTTGTCCTATTAACCAACCTGAAAAAACTGCATTCTATTTCCAACTGTGTGGAAGACCAGGTGTCTACTGAAATGTCAGTTTATGATGATTATTTATTATTTACTATATTTTATGCTATTTATATGGCCACCCATCTCACAAGGTGACTCTCATCCAGCTAACCAGATATTCCCCAAAACTCAAAAGCAAGGCATATATTGTTTCTCATTTCTACTAATGGACTTGCTTCCTTAGATAATAAGTCTCCTTGAGAGATTATGGATGCATTTTGTATTACGTTTTTATTTTTCCTAGCACAATTCTTGTGCTAGGCTTTACTACTGTGATGGTGCAAGTTAACCCAGTGACCTACAAGATAGAGTAGGATTTAACTCCCAGTCCTAATTTAGTGTACTAACTACTATACCATGATAGTTTCATTTGGATGACACTGAAAATTTCATTTATTTTCTTCTTAGTTGCATTAGTTAAGTTATCAAAACTCTGACAGAACAAACCATGAAAAATTGTTGAAGTACCTCGATCAGTTTGCAAACTACAATATTCTCTCTCCTTACTGATACACGCACATACTTGGTGTAGAAAAAGAGTATATCTTAGCATAATTACAAAAGCATAATTACTCCTTGCAATGCACTCCTTACACATTTCTTAGATGTGCTGCACTTACTACCAAATCCATCCATCTATCCATCCATCCCCAAATTGGGTTTCTTGCCATGTTTTTATTCTTGTATTTTCTCTCTCTAACTCAGCATGCACTTTTAATTAGATGCAGATGAGTTCTTTCACTGCTTACTAACACCTTAATTTGGAAGCGCAGTTTTCACTACGTCTGCAAATATCCACTTTGCTTTCCAGTCAGGCTCATTACTTGCAATAACCTTGTTTAGCCTGGCGATTGGTGTTGTACCATTAATAATATGGCCTCCAATCCATCCACCTGTTAACTGTTGAAACCCACCTAATTTAGCTTTATTACACAAGTGCAAAACATAATCATCTATGCCGTCCCATGGCACATTTCCTCTGCTGTGTAAAGAAAAAAAGTTGTCTTTCCCATACAGCATGGAAAGCATTATTGATGTGTTGAAATAATGTTATCCTATACTTCTTACTCTTCTATTACAGGGCAGCAGTGACATATCATTCATGGCTCAGTTAAATATAGCAAGATCAAAATCCTCTCTTAATTCTTCTCTTAATTTTAGCAAAATACAATTCACTTAAAAAATTGGGTGCAACATGAAAATTTGGACATGCAAAGTTTAGAACTTGAATTTCTGATGGCAACTATCCAAAATCTTCCATGCAATTTTCAAAATCCATTGTACCAGATTTTTAATTTTAGTGTTAATATTTATTTTTGTGGTTAAGGTTAGAAAATTTTTCACCATCACCACAGTGCTCCATGACAACCTAATTTAATTGGCATGTACCACATCTTGTTACGCATTCCAACAAAGCATTCATTATCTGTATGCAGTTCATGTACATTCAGGAAGTATGTAGGTAGCAGATTCCAGTGGGAAAGAAAGTAGCAAAAAAGATTTTAACCTGTTAACCTTTATTGCTGTTCCAGTGAAAATAATTTCCCTACACTGTATAGGAAACATGTTATTGTTAAGAGATGCAAGACACTGATGGTTAAAGAATACCCAATAAAGTATAATGTACAGGAGTGATAAATGTTTATAGAGCCCCTTATCATATTAGTGAAGTGGATTCTATTCAATGAAAGTTTATGCCATAATAAATGTGTTAGTCCCTAAAGTGCTACAAGACTCTTTGTTGTATTACTTTTTCAGAAGTATGCTTTAAAAAAGCTGTTATAAATTAACTAGCCTCTCTTGTCTGTTCAAGGCCTCACTGAATATGCAATAACAGTGACAGAAAAAGCTTGTGAGACTCACACTTACCCCACAAGGGGTAGGTAGGGTTAGGTAGAAGGAGTTCAACAGATGTCCTAGGTGGCTGTTTATGAAGACAAAGATGCCTGCAAATGGAAATAAAATCAAAGAGTGGTTAAAAGGCCACCTTCCATTCCTAAATTAAAGATCCAGTAGAAAATCACAGTTGACAGTAACATCATAATCCATTTGCCAGATTTAGCAATTTGTATTCTGTAGCACTGTAGCACTAAAGTCCTGCAGAAAAAGACTTGATACTTCATTTCAGGAACAAGAATGATCCCTACTCACCAACTCACAAACACATCTGCTCTTGATTTTATTTTAGGAGTAGTAGCAGCAGCAATCATTTGAGAACACTTCTCATAGTACAGGCCTCATTTGTGAGTTATGAGACTGGTCCATGATGATTTGCATAAGACTCCAAGGAATATTGTTGAGACAGAGCATAATTTTCTATGTAACCGTTGCTGTAACACAGAAGCTGGTCCTGAGTTCAAGAGCTGATTCTTACAGAGAATCTCACAAGGAGGATCTCTTTCCAATACCACAGAATTTATTCTAGACAACCTGGCTGCAGAAGGATTCAAGGGATGTTTTCATGCTTCCTGTGAACTTTTTACTGTTCTACTTAAATCATTAGGGAACAGCATACAGGCACACATAACACAGTAAGAACAGGAACAACAGGCAGTGCTAAGCTATCAAACTCAGCAGGTAAATCTACCAATCTATCTTCTCTCCCACTCAGTGGACTGAGCAATCTCCTTAAAAGTGCAGTACATTTCAAAAAACAGCTCATATTTAAACAGACCAACTTTCACCACTCCTTTGACAAATTTACTCACTGAAAATGGCCATGTGTGCAAAGTCTCAGATAACAATTTGCCTTACTCTCGTTCATTGTGGCTGTCCTTCTGAATGAGACTTCCTCTTACCAAGTTCATCTAAATCCAGTTTGCTTCTCCTCCTGTCCATCCTGGAATCTCTCCTGAAATGTTCACCAGCAAGGTCTTTGGAGGCGAAACTTGGCAGCTGCCTCTCACTTGGCTGAGTGGACTACCTTACATATCCCAAGTTGGATGAAGTGAAACCCCAGCAAGGGAAAGGTCTCTTCCTCTACTTTTGCCTCTGAATCATGAACATTTTTTGCTAATAAAGATAGGAGCTCCCTGCCTTGCTGGTTCCCAACACCTTTCTTCTCCCTTACCTTGCCTCACCCCAACTTCTTCTAAACTCCCTGCCTCTTCCCCAAAGTAGCTTCTTATATCGTTATTCTGTTCTTCCCCCTTTTCTGAAGGTACTGACCTTGCCTACTGGCAGCCTCCTTTCTCTTTGTTTTCTAACCTCCTTTGAGGATCCTATTTCCTCCATCCTTCAATTTAGCTATTGCTTAACCACTTTAACCTTTCTTGGCTTGCAACAGCTTTTTGACAATCATGATGTGGCATCCAAATTTGAGTGCAGTTCAGAGCATTATCCTTCTGTGCAGAAACACAAAGTCTGTGTCTGTGTCTGTGCTGAAATATTTTGAATGCATTCTAGCCCAAAGCTTTTTACAGGTTTCATTTTGACTTTTGAACCAGAATAATGAACTGTGCATAAAATTATAACCATGCAAGCTGGCAGTAACTGTTTTGAAAATGTAAAATTCTATTTTCCATAAATCCTAGAAACTTTCCTTTGATTTATTAATCTGGTTATAATCCATTCTGTTTCACTGAGCCATTGGTTTCATGCATGCTTGCTATGATAGAATATAACTTATTTTAGGAAAGCATATACCTGAAATAGTTTGGTGGGCTGCAATTCAGGTATCCCATTAACCTAAATTATAGTACAAGAATTAAAAGGAAAGATAATGGCATGCAATACTGTGCTGTAACAATAAGAAATATTTAGGATTTCAAAACATTAATTATTTTAGGCCTGGTAGGTGACAGCACCTGGTCAAGCTTGGGTGATCTAAAAAAAACGGCACATGGTTATTACTTGAAAGACTTCAAGGGACTCCTAGGGCATGCTAGACTAGGATATTACATCTCAGAAAGCAATGTTAAATCATTTCCACAGTGTGGCCAAGAAAACTACATGACATGTCCATTTAGGGCTTATCCACACTGCCTGATTGCTCTGTGTACTGGCCCTGTGGAAGACTGTTGAGGAATAATAATATTGATGATGATGATGATGATGATGATGATGATGATGATGATGATGATGATGATATCCCCCCTGACTTCCAAAGACTCTGGGCAGTTATTGGTGGGAATCCCTTTTTCCCTTTGCACATGCAAGCAATATCTATGCAGAAAAGATTACTTAATCAGCTGATACTATTTGCATATTGCGGACTGCATCAAGATAAAGAGAACAAAACCAGCTCCCTAATCTAAGACCTGCCAAAGGGAGGCAGAACAATAGTTGTCTGAGCAATATTCCCATAAACAAAGGGTCACTTGTCTGGGTTTCCATGGCATTGATCAGATATGTCATCAGACCATCTCAGGTGCCATCTGCTGGAGACTCTGTCATCTCTAAAAATATCCTTGGCAGAGATTTCACTGTCTAAAATTATGATCAAGTCCTTGATAAGACATGCTATCAACCCATCCCCAGGTGTAATTGTTTGTTTGTCTATATTTCAAACTTGGTCACTGCCCATCTCACTAGGAAGTGACTCTGAGTGGTTTACAGTTTATGCTCCTTGTCTCTTAAGAAAAGCATATAAAGATGGCAAAGCCCCTCCCCCAACTGTTTGAACCTTGGCAAGAGGGTGCTGAGCAACTGCCAGCTTCAGGGGGTCCTTCTGATGCCACTCTTGACATGCTTAAGGGATGTGGGTTAGTATATCTTTTTCTGTTAACTCTCTGAATATTTCCTCCATAAAATCTTTTTGGCATTTCACCCTGGTTTGAGGCTACTGGAATCCTAGAGAACCTATTGGAGCCAACACACTCTGTTCCCAAAATGGGCTGGCAATCATGATGAGGGTAGGAGCAAGCAACTTTGCTCTCTACTCACCTTTCTTCTGTGGCAAGGCAACCTCTGGGTGCACTTTCCTGCTCTGGTTTTAAAGTTCAGTGTACCACTTATGTTGCCTTGAGTGCTCTGTCCATTTTGACTGGGGCGCCTTGCTCTCTACAGACTAACCCCAATAGTTCATTGGCTACTTTGCAGAGGAAGCAGCACTGCCTCTCTTTATTTTCCAAGCATTTTTTCTGAATGGTTTTTGGCTGTCTCTATTACAATGTTATCTCAAGGGCCCAGCAGTTAAACACTTGTTCCATATGCAGTTTATCCCTGGTTCAAAATATTTGGCTTTTGTTGGTTGGTTGGCTGGCTGGCTTGCTTGCTTCTTTAATTACTATTTTTCTTTCCTCGTCATCCTTTTCTTCCCCTGGGCTTTTCTTTTCTTTTAATTAGTTGAGAGGTGCACTGTTTCATCATCTCTGCAGTTGCTATATTTATGAGTAAATAAAGAAAAAGCATTTCCCTTTTACTTCAAATGACTGGAGACTCAAGTCAGCACAAAAGCAATGTAACAGGGCACTCCTGGATTTATTTATTAAAAAAAAAACAGGAAAAAGAAGGAAAAGAAAAGTAGTAATGAAAAAAAAATCTATTGTACTTCGAACCAGGGGCATTCTATGTATGGAGCAAGTGTATGCCGCTGAAATAACATTGGAACAGAGGCAGTAAAAGAGTAAAAGGCCTCGAAGAAACACCTTAAAAATGCAAGAAAGCATTTTTTTTTTTGACTTTGGAGTTGCTGGCTGTCCCTCCATATTTGAGCATTTTGATATTTTGATGGGTATATTTGTATAATGTGCAGGTATATGAATGTGTGTATGTGCACATGCAATAAAACCTGCCCACAGAAAAGAAAGCAATTAGCCATTGTTTTCCTGGAACAGAAAGCTGTGAAGACACAAAATTGTCCAGTGAGACAACATGGCAGCCTGCAGTCTGGACTGAATCCTTTTGAAAATGTTGCCAAACCAACTCAGCCCAAACAGATTTTTCTTAATGTGGTCAAGGCTTAAACTACCCACAGGATAGGAGCAGATTAAAAATGCAGTGCAGATATGCCCAGAGTAACTAGGAGACTTCAACTTGAAACAGTTTTTAAGTTGTTTAAGCTGAGATAGTTTCTCTCAAAGACTGTGTTATTAAGGACTTTCATAACAAATTCCAAGCTTTTTCTCAGCATTTCCAGATAAACTCTTCAACTGACAATTAAATGGATTTATGAGATTCCAGATGGTTGTTCCCTCATCTCCAGATCCGATCATATTTATAATATGTTTTTAAAAGCATTACTTCATTGTTAATATTATTTAACATCTCATAAATTTGACTTCACCAATTTGGATTGCTAAAAAGATCTCATTAAATTGAAACAAAATCTAATATTTATTTCCATAGTAATTAATTTTGGAGATGATGCTTTGTACTTCAACATCTTTTTGCTAAACCTAAGTATACACAGCATCCTATGAAATCTGTATATCAAGTTTTTTTAGTGTTAATTCTTTATAGAATTTATTTTCTTCATTACTTGCTAAGTGAACATTCCAAAGGCAAGTTCAACATTTAGTTCCAGTGATAAAGCACCCTGAACCTCCCTAAATTTTCCAACCAGGGGGATGAAGAAGTAAAATGTAGCAGACATCACTTTTTGTCTTTTTTATTTGCCAGGTTTGTTTTGCTTTTTGTTTTTGTTTTCCAGACCTCTCTCCCATTGCTTGTAATGGCTCCCTTACATTTTCCCCAAGGGTTAGCTAAAGCAGAAGACCAATAGAATTTGGAGAACCTCATATCCAAACCATCTTCTGTCCCCCATCTCTATCGTCAGACCAGATCTCAATGTGAGCCCTTTGGGGGTTTCCATTTTTTTTTTTTTTTTGGCCCTGAAAAGGGCAGAGATGAGGGGAAGTAGATTTGATGATCTATTCCTGTCTCCAAAGTTGAAGAATCATCACAACATTTAGAGATAGGAAACTAACCCCTATTATCTGTGGTGTCAGAGGATTACATCTTAATATTTTTCTACACCTCTTCAATCATCACATAATTGTTTCATTTTGAACAATCATTGATAGTATCTAAACCAACTTGTTCTCTGTGATTTTTTTACCAATTTTCCAAAACTCAGAATGAACCTTCTTGTGTCTTCCTTTTAATCCAATCACTGCTTTTTATTTATTTACATCTTTAGATTTCATTTATTTTTCCATTAATCATTTTCTATTATTCTTTGTGTAACCCATCATAAGAAGACATTTCATATTGTTTTGAGAAAAACAAATTTTCTGAGCCCTGCAATATGGTCAATGTAGAAATAGTGAATCCTTTTCCTTAATTAAAACATATGAAGAAATTACAGGTGTTTCCTATGTCAATACTGTATTTCCTAGGCATGCTTGTGCCTGACATAATGCTTAGCATTCATCAGGTACCAAAGTGAGAGAATGGATCTTCTTTCTCTCCTTCCTTCCTTCCTTCCCTCCTTCCCTCCTTCCCTCCCTCCTTCCCTCCTTCCTCCCTCCCTCCCTCCCTCCCTCATTGCAAGTTGGATAGAAATCTCTGCCTATAATAGCTTTTTTACAAAATCCAGAATACTTGTCAAGTTAAATAAAATTGGGGGGAAGAAAAAAAACAAAGCCAAACCAAGGAGGAAGGGAGAGATTAGTGAGGGAAATGACAACCGAAAGAAGGATGCAACTGAGAAATAGTTCACAAAGTAGAACAACAGCAGAAAAACATGGGGAAACAATAAAACAAGATAAGGAAACAACAAAAAATTGTCTCCTTCCTACCATAACATGATTCTCACAGAGATGTAAATATCTCTTTGCTTAAGAAAAAAAAAAAAGCTTCCTAGAGAAAGGGGGTAGGAGGTTGAAAAAAGACAACACTTACCACTGCCACAACACTTACCCAACAAAATTTGTTGTAGTCCTAGTTTTCATCTGATGAAAACTAGGAGGAAAGGCCACAGAAAAGTCACTCTCCTGACACCATTCCAAAAGCTTTAGGGTAGTGTGCTCCCTCTTTGCTGCAACCAACTCAATCAGTGATCTTCTAGAATTAAATAAATCCTTGTACAAGAGCTACAGAAACATCTACTTTGAGACAACACTAAGACCTACAAGCAGCCTGCACAACCATAAAAACAATGATTTGACAGAGACTGTATAGTAGCCAGAAAAGATTAATAGCTAGCTACAATTCATATAAGACAAATACTAGCAAAACTATAGCACAAGATCTACTTAACCAGAAGTGATGATACCAGCAATTAATTAGGCAAAAGAAAATGGAGGACAAGTAAGCATTATTGACTTGTCTTATTCTGTCAGTTAGAACAAATAACTCATTCCTTTTCTGGCATATCTCTGCAGGACACCCTGGTCCTGGTCTATGTCAGCTGGATAAATTGGATAACTTCATATTGCCAGAAGTATGGGGGAAACCATTACAGGAAACTCTACAAAGACAGCCCAGGGTCTGACAGGCCCCACAGACTGTCATAGAAGAACTGCTTATTTGGCAACCAGTAAAACCCAGAGAGGTTATGGATTAAATTTCCCAACTTAAATCAGGGAAGGCACCAGATACACACTCTATTTTACCTGAGCTAATTAAGAATAATGCAGCATGGTGGCCCCCTATACTGGCATCTTTCTTCACAGCAATTGATAAATCTGGCCATATACCCGAGGACTGGGGTCCAGCAATCATTGTGCCTATACAAAAGAAAGGGAATAAGACTTGACCTGGCCAATTATCGACCTATAAGCCCCCTTAATATTATAAGCAAATTTTATGCAAGACACCTTCAGTGGAAAGTCAGAGATTGGATGGAACAGGAATGACTATTGGTGAAGGAACAAGCTGATTTTAGAGGGAAGGTCATTCTGCAATTGACAAATATCTCATACTTCAACATCTTGTTGAGAAATGCATCTCTCAGAATACTGCTTCCCTTTATGCAGCCATTATTGACCTTAAGGCAGCATCTGACTCTATATTTCAGATTAAGCTATTGAACAAGCTGATCTGTGATAAAATGGGAAGAAGTGAAAGAATTTGTGAAATTATGAGCAGATGGATTATGAGAAGAGTTAGTTGGAGGCAAGGAAGATTTAAAAGAGAATGGAGCATTATACTGCAAGTACTGAACCAATATTATCAACAATTAATATTACAATTGGGTCTGAACGTACTGTTAAATTGAGTCAAATAATTTCAAGATTACTGTTTCCTTTAAGGAGCTCGTATATAAGAAATTACTTTTATACATTAACATGGGGATTACCCGTGATGATAAACAACTGAGTTGCATGAATCATTTGCCTGATGGCAGTGAGCAGCAAACAAAACAAAATGAAGAATACAGTGGATAAAAGCTAAGGAGGTTAGGATATTAATACATCAGCAGTGTAGAGCTTCATTGTGGGTGGCATCATAAACAGAGTCTATTTACCTGTAAATAAGATTGTACAATGTTGATCAGTCTGTTCCTTATGTAAATAGAACAATATAGGGGAGGGAGCCCACATTGCCATTATTTTTCTGGTTTATAATCTGGAAGAAGTTGCATTGAGCCTTATTTCCCTCAAGGTAATTGTTTCTTCACTCCCTTTGAGGCAAAACTATTAACATGAACTTTATTGTTTTTGTGTCATGGCTCAAAGGAAAGAATTTGACAGGCAATACTTAGTAAGAAGTACTTATTTAAGCTAATATGGTTTTCCTTTTTCCTTTTTCCTTTTTCCTTTTTTTGGTGGGGAAATCTACATCAGTGTAGATTTCTCAGTTCTGATTCTTTTACTTTCTCCCAGTTTGAACCTCAGGCTGTATCATCTGTAGTATCTGTGACCACTATATTAACAAGGACAGTTCTCAAAATTTGAAGAGTTTCTTTTAGATAGGTACCTGGAACAATTGCTATGACTGAAATCATAAATATAAATTAGAATTGTATTATAAATGATATTACCTAGCATAGCTTCCATCAAAAGAAACAGATGGTAAATTGGAGTGTTTCTTTTTCCCAATTTCCTTGATGGTTGCTACATACAGCATACAAAAGACTGAATGAAAAGCCAAAATATTGCAGGACAGCAATGTGTCCATTACTGTGGCAAAGGAAAATACTGTATGTAAAAATCATACAACTAGCTAAGAGCTCGTTGTACCCTCTTACAAGGCAGACTGATCTCTGAAGAGAGAGATGTCCCTCGTTATATTTTCTAATATATCCTATTCAGGCACTGCTCAAGATTGTTCAGAAGATAGAAGTAAATATTAGTTGGAAATGATACTTCATCTTTTTCTGGAACCTTTTGGAGAAGAGATTCATTATAATTAACTTAAATATCAACCATGGAATGTTTAGCCTTGATAAAAATAACAGTGCATTGTGGGGAAAATACAATTACCATTCTTCATAGAATTCTTAATGAAGTGCCTTTGTGTGATCACCATTTTGACTATGTAGTCCACACTTCTTAATGCTAAATAATTATTTTTTTAGTAGATATGGGTTAAAAGGGTTATTCATAAGGAATAATGTTTTACATTAGAAGTGAAAGCATTACTTCCATGGATATTCTTTTTAAAAAGATGACCATTACTAAACAGAGAGATTAATTCTGAATTATTCTTTCATTTTTGTTCAACAAGATGACTGCGTGGATTTGATTTGCAGCCAGTCTCCGTTTCCATTTCTTCTTCTCAATGAATGGAATACTTTCTTGAAGAACTTTTGGAATGTTGACCATGCCATTCGATGCAATATATGGCAATGAGTATAACATATTAAAGAATCTTGCTGAAGGACAGCAGTAAATGTAATGAATAAACATCTTAATTTGGTCTACTCAATATATTTTGATGAAACATTCAGTCATGCTGTGGAAAGTCCAGCATCATCATTATAGATGACAAGAAAATTAATTAGATAATGGGGAAGAGTATTACAAAGGCCTCAGTTTCAATAGAAGAAAGATCTGAAATATGTACTGTACATAGAGGCTAATTGATTGTCACCAATTAAATGGTCTGTGACTCAGTGGCTTCAATTAAATTCAAAAGGGCAGCTAGAAATACCAGGGCCTTATGAAGATTTAACCAATAGTCTTCCATGAATACCCATCAGTCCAATTGATCTGCCAATTACCATTAGTGCAAGATTGTAGCTTTTATTTCCTGATGGCCATTTCTTTGATAATCAACAAAACTACACTGTAAATTTGGGCACCAGAAAAAAATTGGTTAGAGTATGACACTAGGAATAATATTTCATTATTCAAATGATAATATAATTATTAAAATAATAATAGACAATTTAAATCAAGCCTGGTTGATTTAAATGGAATCAGGAGCTCACTGATTCAATTTGGAACTTGATTTTGATGATTACGTGCCACCAAGTTGTTGTCAACTCTTAGCAATCACATGAACCTGATGCAAAATGTGTGCCTCCCCTTTCCCAGATGCCTCATGGGAAAATCACAAAAGACTATGATGTTTAAGAGAATAAAATGAAGTCTACAGGTAAAACAGGCCTTTCTGAGGTGATAATGCTTGTTTCTCAGAGAAACAGATTAGTGTTTTGGAAGCTAATCTCTTTTAAATTTGTATTTATTTATTGAATATATTGTTCTTATTCTTGAACAGAAGTATTTACAACCATAACTGTCTTTTCACACTATGTGCAGGTGAGTTTTCTGCAAGTAAGGTCTGTACAAATTTGGGGCTAACACATTAATATTCTGTGTTAAGAACACAAGTCCTGTGTGATCAAGCCACAGGCTCATCTAGTCCATCATTCTGTGTGACACAGTAGCCAAACTGATGTATTTGTGAGGCTCACAAGCCTGGACTGTGAGCCTGAACTCACAGGACCAGAAACAAGGTTTAAGGCATGCTGCCTGTGATTCAAGTGGGAGGAACAGTAATCAGCCATTTCTAGTCTGATCTTTGACAAACCTGTCTAGCCCTTTTAAAACACAGGTACGTTGTTCTAGTGGCACATTCCAGCCCCCTGGTCTAACTCCTGGGTCCTGGTCAGCAGACCTTCAAATCCCTGGGTTTTCAGCTGCTGCTGCTGCTGCTGCTAAATACCAGATCAATCTGTAATAAGGCCATCCTCATCTGTGATTTGATCATGGAGAGGGCTGACCTGGTGTGCATTATCAAAACCTGGCTGGGACCGGAACGGGGAGTTCCCATCTCAGAGATGTACCTAGCTGGGTTTTGAATGTGGCATCAGCCGAGACCCCAGAGTAAGAGTGGTAGCTCCAGTTGTCATATCAGAGACTTGGGAGGTTTCCAAAGGCACTGTCCTATTGATTGTGAGGCCCTGTTTGTAGCTTGAGCTGCAGGGTTCAGTTTGGACTGTTGCTATTGTACCAGCCTTTCTGTGTTGTAGCAACCTCCTTGACTCCATGGACATGTTGGTGGTAGAGTTACCTAGACTTATGGTATTGGAGGGTTTTAACTTGCCTTCTCTGGATGTGAGGTCAGAAGCTGCTTAGGAGTTCAAGGCCACCATGACAGCCATGGGCCTATCCCACATCATCCAGGACCTGACACGTAACAGTGGTCATATGCCTGATCTGGTTTTCCATCAAAGCAGTGGCAAAGGGATCTGGATTTGGGGGAACTTTAGTTTCTCCCTGTCATGGTCAGATCATTGTCTGAACCCTGGAGTTCTCTGTTGTCACCCTCCACTGCAGGGAGGCTAGACCTGTTAGAACAGTCTGCCCCAGATAACTAATTAACCCATTTGGGTTCCAGAAGGAACTTGAGGTTGTTCTGGAAGGTCTGCTGCATGGTCTGACCCAAGCCCTGGTGACCACCTGGAATGAGGGGCTTTTAGAGCAGATTGTACCTGAACTCTCCCTGATTTACATAGAAGCTAAGGAAGATGAAGCAGAAGAAGAGATGCCTAGAGCACTGCTGGAGGGTGACAAGAAGCAAACCAGATCAAACACAGGCTACAGGTGTTATTAGAGCCTACCTTGTGGTAGTAAGGTGGCGAAATGTCTGTATTTCTCCACCCTTATAGTCATCCAGTAGCCCTGTTTTGGGTGACCCAGTCCCTACTGGATGGGAGTGGTTCTGGGGTTCACCTACTGGTTGCTGTGAAAAATAGTCTAGGCATCTGATGGATAAAGTTGATCAGATCCACTCTAAGTTGGACTCCAGCCTTGATGCAGATCCCCTGGAATATCATCCCTCCAAAGATTAGATTGGCCCCATCCCTGATGGCCTTCCATAAGGCCCTGAAGACATGGCTCTATGCTTGAGCCTGGTGCCCTGGGTATGGGACAGAAAGTGTTTGCTTGGCTTTGTTGAGTGTTGGATTGTGGCTTTGTAATTTATTTATTTTTTTCTGACTGCTGTGGGTTTTATATTTTTTATATATTTTTTGTATATGTTTTTATTATTTTTAATATTGTGAGCCGCCCAGAGTCACATATGTGAGATGAGTGAGCATAAAAATCCAGTAAATAAATAAATCCAATAAAATCACCATAGCTCCATAGCAACCCCCCCCCCACCCCGAAAAAAATTCTTTTGTCAGTTCTGAATCAAACTACACTTAGTTTCAGTGATGACCTTGAGAGGAGAGGGGAAAAAACTTCTCTTTGTGCCATGAATAACTTTATACACTTTCTTCATATTTCTTTCTACCTTCTTTCGTTTTCAAGCTAAAGAGCCCTACTTGCTATAGTCTTCTCTCATGAGGAGTTGCCCCAATCTGCGAATCATTTTAGTTGCCTTTTTTTTTTTTTTTGCACATTTCCTACCTCTGTGATATCTTTTGTAAAATGTGGTAACTAGAATTGTATACAATATTCTAAGAATGGTCTCCCTAATTTCCTGATTTTTAACCAGATGATAATCCATGACAGCATTTGTTCTCCTAACAATAACTGAGGTTATTCTTAAAGTTTTGGTGACAGATTTTGTCAAAGGATTTTTAAAAATCCAAGTATATAGCATCAGCCCTATGTACATTCCTGTTGGCACCCTCAAAAAATTCTAGGATGTTAATGAGACAATACTTACTTTTCTGGAAGCCATGTTGATTCCTTTTCAGCAAGACTCATTCTGCTATGTATTTACTTATTTTCTTCAATAATACTATTTTCCCATGAACAGATGCTAAACTAACTAGCCTATACTTTCCTTTAATTCTCCCTAATCCCTTTTTAAAAATTGGGGTCACACTGGTTATTTTCCAATCCTTAGGAACAGATGTTGGTGTTAGAAGAAGTTGCATATTTTTTATAAAAAGGTCAGCAGTTTCATATTTAGGTTCATTAAGAACTCTTAGATAACTCTGGACCCAGGAATTTGTTTATTTTTAGATAGTCAATTTGGTTTATAATTTCATTTCTTGTTTTCTTTATTTATCACAGTTTGACTGTCTTCCTGAAAAAGTTAGCTGAGACACAGGCATCTATCTGTTTTTTTCAGCAATTAAGACAGAAGTAAAGAATTATTTTGGCTAGTTGGTTTGCTATTTCCCAATGCTCCTTTAGCACACCTTTAACATCCCAACCATGCAATGGCCCAATGACCTCCTTGTGAGTGCTGCTTCTCAGATTGTCTTGGAAATGTCTATTAGATTTATCAATCAGCAGGTGCAGTCTGTCCCTCCTTGTGATGGAACCTCTAGCAGACCCTGGAAACATGGAAGAAGGAACAAGACCATCACAGGAAACTTCTGGACCATTACAGAAAAGGTTCCTTATCCCAAAGGGGGGGGGGGTAAAACACAAGAAAATTACTTAGAGTAATTCCATCTTAATATGTTGAATATATATTGATCTGGAGAACTGCTTTGGTGGTTTTCAAGCTTTGGTTATATTCCCCTACTAGCAATAAACTTTATTCCCAAAATCCAAGTGATACTTATTTCCTGAGCTGCCAGCCTGAAAGGGCTTGACATCAATCTTGAAGGTTCCTTACTCACTCATCAGAGAGTAAACAAACCAGAGTAAAAAAAAGCTGTTATATAACTCACAAAAATGCTGCCCCCTCATTGCCATCTTATCAGAATACCTCTCACTAGAGAGGCACCCGATCTTGTGTCCTGGACCTAGACCATGGCTGCAAATCCTTAAAGGATGCATTGTCTACTAAACATTGTCTACCAAATATATGGAAAAACCACGTTCATTAGATATCTTTTATTTATATATCACATTTATACAGCCAGCCATCTCACACAAAGCGACTTTGCAATTCATTGTAAAGATGCCCTTTGTAAGAAGCTAAACAAACTACAGGGGAAAAAGTGCAGGAATATTAGAGATTGAATGTACCATGTAAGTTTGTTATAATTTTAGACAGAATTAAATAAATTTGATCTTTCCCTCTTCTACCTACCCTGACATTTTGCAGAAACAGAGACTAAATGTAGCATTTCTTGTAAACATGGCATCAACACACCCTTTTTGGGGGGTGAGGGCTGCTTTCTCCAAAGCCTGATGATATTGGCTTGGTTTAGATGGTTTCTTGGTGACTTCGGCTCTCTTTCAGAATCCATCAGGTACTTTAAAAAAAAAAAAAAAAAAGATCCCTGGTACATCTTTGAAGATGCATTTTATTTACTTATTTATTTAATAAATTTATATAGCTGCCCATCTCATAAGGCTTGACTCTATGTATGCACAAACATATTAACAATTAAAACCATGAAACACATAAACATAAGTAAAAAACATTAAAAAAACCAAGAATGCAAATTACTTGAGATCATACAACCATCTTGCAGAGTCTCCCACCAGGTTTTAAGGGCCTTTCAGAAGGCAGACAGGGATGGGCCAACCTCACCTCAGGAGGAATGATGCTCCAGAGCATGGGAGCCACAACAGAAAAGGCATGCCATCTGGGTCCCAGATGGAACTCCTTCGTAGACGGGACCTGTAGCATACCCCTCCTGCTCAACCTGATGGGACGGGTAGATGCAATCAGGAAGAGAGGTGATCCCTCAAATAACCTGGTTCCATGCTATGTAGGGCTTTAAGTGTCAAAGCCAGCACCTTGAATTGCACCCAGAAAAAAACCAGCAGCCAGTGCAGCTTGTGGAACAAAGATGTAATGTGCACTATCCTAGGGGCATGCATAATTGTCTGTGCAGCTTTACTCTGCACCAGTTGAAGCTCCCAGATGCTTTTCAGGGACAGCCTATGAACAGCATATAATAGTAATCCAGTCTGGAGGTGAGCAGGGTGTGAGTGACTGTGAGTAGAGCCTCATGGTCCAGGAAGAGATGCAAGTGGTGCACAACGTGAAGTTGTCCAAAGACCCTCCTAGCCATGACTGCCACCTGCTCCTTGAACAAAAGTAATGAATCTAGAAGCCCTGTTTCCTTTTGGGCTTATTATTATTGTTTGTTGTTGTTGTTGCTGAGATGTTGAAACAAAAGCACCAATCTTATGATTTAAAAATAAATTTTATTAAAAATAAAAAGCAAAAAAGCAAAAACTTCCTTTTAGCTTTACGTAGTCAAAAATGCCCAAAACATTTTCTTTACATCAGAGAAGAAAGATTTCCCCAGCCCACTTTGTCTAGCCAACCTCTGATTCCCATAGATAGCCATCATCAGTCCAAATTTTAGAAGTAAATCACTTTAGCTCCTGTTGATCCCATAGAGATGACTGAGTCAAAATTTAGCCCCTGACCTCACCTCCAGCCAGAGGTAATTGAGCTCCATTCTTCCCATGGGTCACAGGCAGATCCCACTCAGCTTACTTAGTGCTGCTGTCCTCCCCCACAAGCACTGTCCTTCTCTGCTCCTTGAACATTTCTTGACCTCCCTCACCTCCCTACTCCCATACAAATTTAGCTTTGCTCTTTCCACCGATGTAGGCAGATACCAACCTATTTACCTTCAGCTTCTTCCCTCCCCTGAAACATTGCCTTCCTCTACTTCTCTTGTCTTTTTCCAATCTCCATTTTCCCTACATCTTCCAGCAATCTCCCTCTCTCTTCTCCCTTTCCCCTTAGTCATTCTACTTAGGAGTTCTCCCTCACCTTTGTTGCACATAAAGATTTTAACTAGCAGGGGTGGGATTGAGGGGAATCTGTTGGGCCTATCTGGCATGGTTCTTCTTCCTTCTCTTTGAGGTTTAGATTTTTAAAAGACCTGGAATTTCGTGTTCTCTCTCTCTCTCCCTCTCCCTCTCCCTCTCCCTCTCCCTCTCCCTCTCCCCTTCTGTAAGATGTGACTCATCACCAGAAACAATGATACTGGAGGAATCTCCTTTTACTTCTTCATCCCTCCTCTTTGTAAAGCTAGGATTCCATACAGCTAAACTTTGGTTCTTTCTAGCCCAAAAGGGAATTGCTTAAGTTCATGCCCTCTATTTATGTGCTTGTAACTGCAGTTATTTTGAGTAGTCCTGCCTGTTTCCTCAGGTAGTTGGAACAGGAGTAATCAGATACTTAAGGCTCTTTGCCTACAGGTAGCATAGGCTTTAGTGAAAGGGAGCTTCACCATTCACTCAGAGTGCTTTTCTAGGGTTCAAGGCATTTGGAATTAACACCAGTAAACAGGCTCAATTATTGTACTGAAATCAGTAATTATCCATTTTTCATCATTAATATGATAATAATACTAACATAGGCTGTAGTGGTGATAAATTAAATATTGCCAGATGCTAAATTAACTAATTATATTACCTAAATAAATTGGTTGTATTTGAACACAAGAAATTCTAAACTTCTCTGTTTGCCTTTTTATTGTCCTTAGTAGGTTTCTCACCAAATACCTTCAAAAGATAGAGGGCTACTGCCTATAAAAAGAAAGTTGATTTTCTACCTATGCTTCTTTTTCTTTTTTTAAGCTAAGGAAAAATGGCAAAACAGATAGTAATTCCATGCATTATTTTTGGAAATGTCTTGTTAGTTTTCTAGCTTAGAATGAGTGGGCTGTATTATTTTAGTGATAGATTGTTATTGCATTATCAGATAACCACAGGCATCAAAGTAACTCAAGCATCCTGCCAACACGCTGTGATCTGACATCATTCGCAGTAGGTATATTTCTGATGTATGATGGTCTGCCAAGTTCCACCTAATCAGCATTTTTACAATAGAAAAGTAATATCCCTTTCAGCGCTTAGGTTTATGGAGTTGGCCGCTCCACAAATTACACCAATAAGCAGTGGTAGAACACAAAGACAATGGGCAACGATATTTCTTCTGAAATACAGAACAGAGGACAATCTCCTTAAAAGGATTTTGGAAATACATTCATTAATTTGGCCATAATTTCACAGTAGGCACTGCAATAAGAAAAGAATTTGAATACACTTGGAGATATGGACAACTCTGTGTGTGTGTGTGTGTGTGTGTGTGTGTGTGTGTGTTTATGTCTCTATCTGACCATCAATATGCAATGAAGTGTGTATATGTGGATTATAATTAAAAAGTGATACAGTGAATTTCAGTTACTATCAATGAATAATAAAATGTTTTTGTAGATCCATTGATCTATCTGTTAGGCACTTTTTTTAAAAGTGATAAAAGTAGTTTGAATAATAAATGGTTCTATGAGGGCCATGGCTGCCACAGGGGCCAAAAAATTGTTCCACCTCTGGAGGTTGTCCTGCATCTGGACTGGGAATGTGGAGTTGCTGCAGAGGCCAACTGGAGTGTGCTGTGTTGCCAGGCTGTGACAGAAGCTTGGGGCAGGAGGCAGCTTGGTTACCCTTGTGGCCCTTCCTCATGCTGGCTGCAGTCGGGAGGACCAGGCAGGGTCCCCGACTGCTGGTTGGCCTGGGTAGCCTCAGAGGCTACCTGCAATGTTACGGATGCTGGCCATGGCTACTCAGGTCTGGCCCATCTACTGCTGCCACCCCTTGGTGTTCACAGGTGAGGAAAGATTACACCCACAGCCCCTCACATGTGGGGTGCCTCAGGGCTTGATGCTCTCTCCTCTTTTGTTTAACATCTTCATTAAACTGTTGGGTGAGGTCATCCACCAGTTTGGGGTCAGGAATCATCAAGATGTGGATGATACCCAGTTGTTCATCTCAACCCCAGGCTGGACAAGTGATGTGGTCAAAGTCCTACTCCAGTGCCTGGAGACTGTGTGGGTCTGGATGGGAAGGAATAGACTCGGGCTCAATCCTGACAAGACCAGGTGGCTGAATCTATTGGGCCACCTGGATCTGGAGGTATTCAATTGTTGACTCTCAATGGGGTTGCACTTCCGCATTTGAAATTTGTGTGCAGTCTGGGGTCCTCTTTGACTCTCAGCTCCTACTTGAACAGCAGGTGGCAGCTGTGCCCAAGAGGGACTGCACAAGTACATCTAATGTGCCAGGTATATTCTTTCCTGGACTGGGAGGCCTTCAGACAGTCACTCGTGCCCTAGTCCCCTCAGGTTTGGATTCATGCAATATGCTATGCACGGAGTTCCCCTTGAACAGCTGGTTCAGAATGCAGCAGCACAGGCAGTGATGGAAGTGCCACATTATGTGCATGTGGCCCCACTGTTCTGTGAGCTGCACAGGCTACCAGTTGGCTTCCAGGTACAGTTCAAGGTGCTGGTTATCCTCATTTAAGCCCTTCATAGCATAAGGCCTGGCCATTTGAGGATCACTTGTCTTGAGTTACAGTATCTTTGCTCATCACTGGAGCAATGTTCCAGCAGGGTGGATGTGCTCTTGGTCTCATCAATTAAACAATAGCATCTTGCAGGACCCAAGAAGAGTCTACTCTGTTGTAGTTCCTGCCCTCTGAAATGATCCCTAGAGATTTGTATGGATTCCATCTTTATGTCATTCAGGAAATCATGAAAACCTAGTTATTCTCCCAGGCCTTGGGGATGCGATGATTGTGGAACCCCCTTTTGTTTTATTCTGGTGTGGTTCTGGTAGCTTCATGATTCATATTTTGCTCCTCTAATGGATTGCGTTATGTTTGGTGTTTCTGTAATTGTAAGCTGCCAGAGTCTTTCAGGAGTTGGGTGGCCTCAAAATTTGATAAATAAATAAACGAAATATGTGTTCTTCAAAACATAAACTTAAATGGAATTTGTACTTAATGAGTGCCACTTCAAGGTCATTCTTCAAAGTTGGTGAAATCTGCAAATGATATTTGTTAAAATAGCACTTCCAGAAACTGAAACTGGCATAGGACAAAACAATGTGGGATATTTACTTATCCATACAACTCTGGGCTAGTCATGTTAGCAGCATTAGAAACATACATTCGGGGTGGGTGGGGGGGAATAACTGGTTGGGCGGAGGAAGAAAGGGAAGTAGAGTATTGCCATGGTGTGATGTAAGTTTTTAAATAAGTAAAATGCTAGTCTTTTTTTTCTTTTTTCTTTTTGGCCATTCCATTCATAGGTGGCAAAGTCCAGGTAACCGAGGAGATGAATCTTTAGTAAATTGGTAAAGATGCACCACTTTCAGCACAGTTTTAATTGTTAAATTATTTTAACAGTAATCATAGCAATCAAATTGACTTTCTATATACTATTTTTGTTTTTATAATTTGTTGGCCCCCTTGAACACTCCCTGGAGCAGAGAGATGGGTACAAATCAAATCTAATCAATCAGTAAAATAATAAATATTTCATGATGTATTGATTTTCTGCCCAAATGTTTGCAGACAAAATATTTAATTTCCACAGAGAGAGAGAGGGATGGAGAGAGAGAGTTGTGTGTGTGTTTGTGTTCACACATACAGCAAGTATCAGTCAAATTAAACTTAGATTGCTCTTATTGACACAATTGCAATACTAAGATTGCTCTTGCTGCTCTTTTCCATCCTAGACAGAAAAGTGGTAGAGTGTGATCTGTTCACATCCCAACTTCTCAGATCATGTGGGTTACACAGACTTAACTTCATTATGCTACCACATGCCAATACAGATCCTGATCCAGCATTAAAAAAAAAAGGGGGGGGAATGACACTCAAATCAAATATGAATAATGTTCTGACCTGCTTTTAATGCCAATGCCCAGCTGTCTTTTTTTTTTTGGCGGGGGGGGGGGGGCTTTTGAATTTCTCTTGACCTCTTTTTTCTTACCAGCAAGCAAAAAGTCAAAGTTCAATGTTGCATCAGCGGAGAGAGCTGTATGGTAACAAAAATGCTTTTAATAGGCCACATCTCTGATGATAATGCCATCTTCATACAATTTAAATAAACAATTCTACATCCCCACTGTGGCTGCTCTGATCATTTCCATATCTGTATCACAGTCTTGCTTGATACTCATACATCATAATGGCAAAGTCACATCCTCAAAAGCTGAATGCTCACTTGGACCTCCTGTGTCACCAGTGCCTGTTCTGACTGATGGCAGTTCTCCAAAATTTCTGGTAAGCAGAGGTCTTGTCTAGCTCAGCTACCAAAGATGCTGTAACAAGAGACTATTGAACTGGGGAGTCTCTGCATATTAAACATGCTACTTTGCTGTGCTCCATCACGTCCCTGGACAGATGGAGACAGTAATTGAAAGCCAAAGCTCCTGATCTTGTGCTGGCACAGCAGCTGCAGTACTTCCTAACTGTTGATTTCCTAGCATAATGGCTCATAGAACCATCATTAATCATATGCTGATATATTCAGAAAGGTCAGATATGAAAATCACATCCTTAAAACTAAGTCTCCAATGCTTATCAAGTTAGGGTTGGAAGGTTCCCCCCATAAGACGATTATTGGGGAATCTTTTCTGTTGATAAACATGTTATTTTAAATATAAAATAAATATAATAAATATAAAATATTCTTTTCCCTGAAGTTCATAGATGTGTCAATAGACTGAATATACTGTACCTCTTGGCTGGTTGGATGCAGGTAACAATATGTTGGCTTGCAAGGTAGTCTCTAGCTTAGAGATGTTAGGGTGAATAAAATAATATGATTGGTCTAAAACTGGACTTTGATTGTGCTTGTGGTGTACTGGCCAAAATGTGCTAAACTGACCGGTAGTGTTCTTACTATTAGCAAGAAATGTTGCATGTGACACGAGCATGACTTAAAGCCGATAATTTATACCTTCACTATATTACTAAAAAGTATGACATAAAAACTTTGAATGACCCATAATGTGCAGTAGAGGTCAATATCTATGGGCTCATCTGATGATGGCCATGGCATATAGAAGATGCAACTTGGAATGTAGGGTTATAAGGATAAAGAGCATGAAATAACAAATCAAATAAAAGAAAACAAAATAGTTATGTTGCATATCTGTGAAACAGGAAAAAAATAGAATACATCTGAATGAAGGTGGACCATTCCTGGTTGTTGGGAAAGCTGTAAGTAAAGTACCGTGTCAAGGATTCTAAGGGGTTCTCCAGGTGCTGCTTTGCTATGCTTTCCTTCTGTTCTGGAGCTGAGAGGAAATCATGTGGGCCTGAACTGCACTGACCTTGCAGCATTCCCATAAAATGCATCTGGAAGGGGTCATACTGTGCTACCATCTATATTATTCCTTTGTGCAACATTGGAGATCATTGCCATAACTGCAGTGATTGGTGTTTTCCATGGCTGAAATTCCAACTTCACCAACTGAGTGAAAAACTACAGAAAGTGTTCCAGGGTATACTTTGTAAGGATCAGGTGGTCTATTTTTTTTTTCCAAAATACTATCAGCCCAGTGACTGCTAAGGGGTTGTCTCTCTTAACTGCAAGGTAGTGGTTCAGATGCAGCAGAAGCTTTCAGACCCAGAGTTCAAGAAAGGTGATTTTCTTGTCTGGAGTATTGGTGGATACATCCACATAATTTTTCCAAAATGATTTTTGACCTGTCAGCAGTGCAATCTATTGACTATTAGCTGGCAGCAAAGAATTAGTGCCTGTGTCTCTATTGGCTGCCATCTAGTAGTCATATATATTTCTACCACTGATGGATAAATGTGGTTAAAATTTGAAAAATCACTTTACTGTTTCCTCTGTTAAATCACAGCATCCTTATAGCTCTGATCATTAAAAAGGATGCAGAGGGAAAATACTTGTATGTTGAAGCCACATTTGTACCAAGTTATATTTTATGGTGGAGTAAAGGTTTTAAAAGAAGTTTCTCTGAGGAAATTAGCTGAGGAGTTGAAGCTTTTTCAAAACCAGCAGCATTGCTGTGCAGGCTATAGAATCACAGGAGATGAGTTCTTCCAATTAAGTTTTCAATTACGTGCATTATGCCAGGGGTTGGCAAGTTTCAGAGTTTTCCCTCTGTCCTTTGTTCAACCTCTTTCTTCTAAAAAGGAAGTGACTACAGAAACTGGGGTCCTGGGGTCCAGATTCCCTCAAAGAAAAATAGCATTGCAGAGTCCAAGTTTAGGCTGGAAGGGTCCTGGATGTGGGGGCAGCAGAGCACAGGTCTGGTTGTAGTGCGCAGATTGCCAGCCCTGACTGGTTCACCTCAAACCACCTTCTCCACAAGTCCTGGATCATCTTCTGTGTTTCTAGGGAATCCAGCATTTTCATGCCAGAATACTTTGGACCAGGTTCAACCTGCTTCACCAGCGGGCTGCCTAAAAGATGGAAGCTTCGTTGTGAAGACATGTCCAGAGCAAACAATAGGTGGGTGTCTTTGTGCCAAAGGTTGTGCAGAGGCCTCATAAAAGATTAAAAAAAGAGAAATCTGTCCGGAGTAACCCAAACCCCTCCTAACTTTTGACAGTGATTTGTAAATGGAGTAGGATGCCTAGAGGTGGGCTAAGTCATAGCTCTTAGCCATGGGCTAAGTCAGTGTTGTCCAAACTTGGCCACTTTAAGATGAGTGGACTTCAACTCCCAGAATTCCCCAGCCAGCCATGTTGGAATTGAAGTCCACTCATCTTAAAGTGGCCAAGTTTGGACAACACTGGGCTAAGTCAATGTGAAAATCCAGGGAAAATTTGGTTTGGACTGTAGATATCCAACCCCCAACCTTCTTCTGCAAAGGATTATAGGCAAGACATCACATAAGCATCATTATGTAAACAGTTTGCTGGGACCAATAGTTGAGAACGGTTTTATAAGCCAAAACATTTTCTAAGTGGTCAACAGACAATATATAATACATTGATACCCTGGTATGAATATGGCCCTATTTCATAAGAACTTTAATGCTGTATTCTAAAGAGAGCAATGGACAGCTTGAGAGTAATAGCTTAATGACTATTAGACTTATAAAATGAGCAAGGAAATGAGCAACCAGTTGCAACCAATATGCTGGCAAATTTAGCAAACACATTTTTCTCTAGTTACTGCCTGAAAAAGTCTTAGACAATTTGATCAACAATCTCTTGACAAAAGCCACCTATTTCATACCACAAGCCCTTCACTAAATATACAGCAAAAATTAGCAATTAGTAAATATGGAATATGCAATTAAAATAACTACAAGGAAGGACCACATGGTATCTGTCTGGGATACAGTCTCCAGTTCGGAGAGTTTCTCAATATGCCTTAATCAATATTCAACCACAGGAATCTTTAGAGGCCTCACCACAGAATAAGTTCAATTATTCATTTAGAACAGAAACTGTTTTATTATATGATTTGCAGTTTGAATGGTTAGAATGGAATGTGGGACATTATACTCTCCCTGTGGAGCTTGTTCTTGTATTTAGACATCAGCATTTCCTGCCGAGTAGTAAAATACTTGCCAGCACAAGTTGGGAGAGGCAGAAATATCCTTAGCCCCTTTTGTTTATCTTTTTGGCTTTTTAATCCTCAAGGTTACTAAGAATCAAAGCTGCTGAAGCTAGAAGAAAGACAAAAGGCAAAGTACTAGAAGGGAATTTATTGACTTTCCTGCTCTGCCTTTTTCATATTGATTTTAAAGTTTTAGAGCTTACTATACTTCATAGCAAATAACAGATGCAGCAGGCAGGTGGAATTGCAGGGAAGAAATCCTCACTCTAAGAGTAAACCACCATTGGGGAGTTTGATGACAGTCAGACAGAGTATCACCATCTTTCTTTCCAGAATGTTACAAAAAATTATAACATACATAACTGAATCCTCATTTTCCACTCGTTTTATCAAAGTACTAGCTCAGTCTGTAATGTGCATAAATATTGCTTTAAGATGTCTAAGATTATTTCTTGAAAAAGTGGCCAGAGTGCCATGCCAGAAACTGTGAGACATCTTCCTTCCTTCCTTCCTTCCTTCCTTCCTTCCTTCCTTCCTTCCTTCCTTCCTTCCTTCCTTCCTTCCTTCCTTCCTTCCTTCCTTCCTTCCTATCATTGTTACTGACACAGCCAGACTCACAAAGGAGTCTGTATATCGGCCATTCCATAAACTGGGTAACAAAAATGGTCCAAGACTTAAATATTGCCAAGACATAATAGTTCAAGAAGGTTACAGTACTGTCTAAGAATGTCTATTGTTCCTTCACTAATTACCACCTGCTCTTTAAGTCCAGGCACAGTTGTCCTTTCCTTACTAGGGCACATTAAAAGCTTTGTGCTATGAATGATCTGGGATTTGCCTTGTCACTGAGAACACCACCCTGCCACTTCTTCTGTTTATTTCCTTGGACTTCCTCATTTGTTTGAAGGTTTCAACTTGCCTTGTACTCTGTGGACTTATAAAGTGTTTACCAGATCCACAGTCTGTTTCCACAGCTGAAAAAAATGCTCTAAAATCAAGTTTGATTCCTGGTAACTACATCAAATAGTTTTCTGAACAATGTTATGCAAGTGGTTTGCCACTGCTTCTTTGAGAATATGTGTTTCTTTTTCTGACTTTCCTACTTAAGGTTAGGGTCTTGGTATTCTCTAGAGGCCTTCCATCCAAGTACTAACCATGATCAGCCAAAGTCAGGTATATAATTGCCTGCAACTTCACTATATTTTCTAATAATTATGTGAACCATGTTTTCACTGTGATTTGCTAGCTTTGGAGCCAATGATTGTGATGGTCAAGCAGTGAATTTAATAGCATCATAACAGTCAGTGTGCCATGGTGAACATCTATATATGCACACACATACACAGCCTGATTGTTGTGGTTTCAGGATCACTAATATCTGTTTGGTCTCCCTTCCTCATGACTAGGACTTTGACTTTTTCTATATAGTCTAGTTCTAGACTGTGCCAAAACAAATCTTGGAATTTGTTTTCAACTTATTTAAACTAAAAGCTGAGAGACTAGAATAGTGATTAAAAATGGCAACCACTGTGCCCAACAGATACTTCAGTTGCTGTCTGCATTCCTTCCCGACCCACCTTTTAAAAGATTCTTTTAATTAAAAATAAATAAATGGAAAACTGCACCAGATATATTCTTAGGCAATAAAAATGGTGGGTGCCTGTGTAAGGTTTGTAGACCTGAATCTTAAGGAATTCAATACCAAGAATTCAGGTGGAGGCTCTTAAAAAGAAAACAGCTCTTTAATCGGCCAAGTGAACAGCTGGGTGGGCAGCAACCCAAAACATGGGCAGCGAAAGTTCTGGGCAGCTCCACACCAACAAGATTCCAAACCCAGTTTTTATAGCATTGCAAGGACAATAGGTTGTAACTAATAAGGCAGTTTAAGGCGGTCTGAACCAGTGTTCCCCCCTTTACCCTCAAGACCTTTTCCCTGCGCTCTTCCCCCCAAGGTCTTCTGTGTACATGTCCTTCAGGCAGTTTCTTCCTAGCACAAGCAAAATACAGAGGCAAGATAGCAAGAGCAAGGCTAAGAAAATCCCCCCCCCCTTTCATCCCCTTCACCTGCAAGCCAGTGCTTTGTTTGAGAGGGTGCATAACTGTCTAGAAAAGAAAATGAAAGATGGCATAGAGCAGTGTTTCTTAAAGGATGGTCCTAGGACCCCTGAGGTTCCCAAGACCCTCCCAGGGGTCCCCAAAATCAGAATTGTTTGCCAGCCTATGTTAATTTTTTTTTTCTTCCTAGCATTTTTCCCACAAGTGCAGGGTCCATTTTTTTCGGATCAACCAAATTTTGATCCATTGGTTGCAACAGGAATTAACCGACTGGCTTGTCACCCGAGCCTGACATCATGGGCTGAGAGAGAGTGACTGGCCCAAAGTCACCCAGCTGGCTTTCATGCCTAAGGTGGGACTAAAATTCACAGTCTCCTGATTTCTAGCCTGGAGCCTTAACCACTAGACCAAACTGGCTCTCCTATGTTTAAAAAAAAATGCAATATTAAAATCCCATCAAACAATCTTGAGAAGCAGTAGTGGCAGTGAATGTGTCGATTTCAAATGTTAATAAAATAAATATTGACTAATATAACCCATAGAAACAACAGCTTTTTTAGGGTCCTCCATAATTTTTAAAAGTCGGAAGTGGTCCTAAAGAGTAAAAAAAGTTTAAGAAACATTGCCATAGAACATCCCAGAGCTTCAAATAAATGAGTCTTTAAAAAAAAAAAACCCGGCTACATCAAATAATTCAAAAGATGTCTATAGCATGTTGGCAGAACACCAAATATGGCTATTAGTCTCTAAAAACTGCCTCACTTGGTTATAGAAAATCACCTGGGTGCAGATTATTTTCTCTGGAAGTCAAACCTCTTTGTGTTCTTTTTTTCTGTTGAACTAGTAATTACAACACTCTGTGCATTGCTTTTTCTCTTTTCCCCTCAGTTCCTTTGAAGAACGATTGCCTCTACACAGCTGGGTCTTTTAAGCCACTCTTCTTGGTTTCAACTCACTTTATCTGAATTTTGTAGCCATATAACTACGTATTCTTGTGTAAGTCCTGGCTGTGCTCAGCTGAAACCATGTTACTGCTGCTGCTGATCATGATGTAAACATTCCCTAAATGTACAGAATGAAAAGACAGATGTCTTCTCTTAACTCAGATGAGTGTAGGAAGCAACTCTTGTTCTCTCTCTTCGAAGCTGATCAAACTAGGACATTTAAAAGTTTTGTTGTTGTTGTTGTTGTTACAACTATTTTGGGTCCTGGTGGGCACCAGTTTAATGCTGCAAACACAATATTAGTTTTGGGTCTGTAGTACATTTAGAGCCTTGGCTGCCTGAAACGGCTTATCTAGAGGATTCTGTTTATGAGGAAGAAATTGCTATGATCAATCATGGTGTAGTATGGAATCAAAGAAAATGCTGAATCAAGAATTATTTTCCATCACACCTGTTTATTAACTTACCCACCCCACACAGCACACATATGAAGTAAGCTGTTACAAATTTTCTAAAGGAGCCAGTAATAGATCTATTTTTGTTATCTAATTTGAAAGTACCATATTTTTCCGACTATAAGACGATACTTTTTTCTAAAATCCTTACCCTAAAAACTGAAGGGCGTCTTATTCAAGGAAGTCAGCCGAGAATTGCGCGGTTCCAAACTGCCCATACTTTGTTTCTGCAGAGAGGCTTCCTCCTATTGCTAGCCTCCAATCACGAGTGAAATAGCTTGTCTCTCAAACAGACTTCCTCCAATCACAAGCCTGATGTAACTGACGTTAGCTGATGCTGAACAAACCAATTGGAGGAAGGCTGTTTGCAGAGACAAGCTATCTGCAGTTTCACTCGTGCTTGAATGTAATCAGTTAAGCAAAAGAGCCTGGAAATAGAGCTTCAGAGAGACGGTTTGGACCTCCTCCCACCGAGTGTATCAGGTCAATGTTAACTAATTACTAAATAAAAATGTGTTCTGCACTATCTTTAAAATATTGATTTTTTAATTTTGGGCTGGAAAAGTGGGGGTCATCTTGTACATGGGGGCGTCTTATTGTCGGAAAAATATGGTATACTTTCAGGAAGTGTCCTGATCCATGCCATTCATGTCAGAATATACAAATGATAAGTTGTTTCAGTGGCTCTCTATTGTACCTTTGCATTTTCTTGAATAAGAAGAAGCCCAAAGACTGCTCCCTAAATGTTTATTATTCATTCAAAATATGTAAATATTTAGATCTTTTCATTGTTGAACTGTAAGGGGAAAAAACCCTGCATTTTCCCTATGTGGTCACTGAGAAATATTCTATTCAAAGGTGTATTGTCTTGTTATTGTCTTATAGTAATACATTGCACCTTTATATAGCTGCCCAATTGTCAAGAACCACATTAGAAGCCCTTTGAAGATACCACCACTATTCGAAGCCACTCTGCAGCCATGAAATTAAAAGACGCTTGCTCCTTGGGAGGAAAGCTATGGCAAACCTAGATAGCATATTAAAAAGCAGAGACGTCACCTTGCCGACAAAGATCCGCATAGTCAAAGCTATGGTTTTTCCAGTAGTAATGTATGGCTGTTTGAGCTGGACCATAAAGAAGGCTGAGCGCCGAAGAATTGATGCCTTTGAACTGTGGTGCTGGAGAAGACTCTTGAGAGTCCCCTGGACTGCTAGGAGGTCAAACCAGTCAATCTTAAAGGAAATCAACCCTGATTGCTCATTGGAAGGATCGATAATGAAGCTCAAGCTCAGATACTTTGGTCACCTAATGCGAAGAGAGATCTCTTTGGAGAAGACCCTGATGCTGGGAAAGATCGAAGGCAAAAGGAGAAGAGGACGGCAGAGGATGAGATGGTTAGATAGCATCACTGAAGCAATGAGCATGAAACTGAGCAAACTCAGGGAGGCAGTGAAGGACAGGAAGGCCTGGCGCAATATGGTTCATGGGGTCACGAAGAGTCGGACACGACTTAACGACTGAACAACAAAACAAAAATAAGCAATTGACTTTCAATGTACTATTTTATATTTTGCTAGCCACCTTGAAAACTCCCTATAGCAGGTAGATAGAGCCAAATCAAATCAAATCAATCATTAAAATAATAAATATTTCAGTTGTCTATTGATTTTCTGCCCAAATGTTTGCAGACAGAAAAAATTAATTTCCTATGCCAGATGTATGTGTGCATTTATTAATATTAAATTTATAAACCATTTCAATCTTGCTGTTGTATTCATAAACACACAAGTTTCAGTCAAATTAAACTTGGATGATTTATTATTGTTGTTATTATTATTAGTTTTGTATCCTACCATCCATCATCTATTTCTCTCTCTCTCTCTCTCTCCTCTCTCAACAAACCTACCCAATATTCCTGCCTCCTATTTTCCCTACAACAACCCTGTGAGGTGTGTTGGAATGAGAGAGACTGTCTGGTCCAAAGTCCCCAGCCAACTTTCATGCCTATTGCACTTCTTAAGGTATTTTATATTGGAGAGAGGCCTACAGAGATGTTCACAGCTTGACCGTAGGCAAAGAATAAACAAAATGAGAAGTGGTCTGTGTAGACATCAATGCCTGCTGGTGACTGATATGGTAATACCATAATAAAAACCACATAACTCAATTAATATTACTTCTTAAATTATCACTCGCAGTAACAACAGACATCACTACAGTAAAGAGAACAGATCAGGAAGACAGTAAAATAAATACTCAAGCTTTTGTGTAGTATCTGGGGTGTCTCCTCCTCCTTCTCTGGAATCCTTTTCAGGGCTCACAAATAACCTAGTGAAAACTAAAAGGCAATAATACACATTAAAAAAAATAAAAGCAAAATAATCCTATAGCATTCTAAATATGCTTAGACAGGTAGTCAATGGAAAACATGCAGATCAAATGACTGTTGACTTAAATGACTGTTGATGGTTTTTGGGATTATTTTTTTCTACAGAAGATTGAATTGGCATGAAAAGTTTTTTGTGTTGCTTTTTTCCCTACAGAATGTCCCATAGTGATAAAATAGTTGCAGGCATTTTATGATGTTTGCAATATCGATAGTTTCTTTTGAACAGATCAAAATACAGCTTTGTCTCCAAAAGCAAGCCTTGTTCTCAGGAAGAGGAAAATGGAAATGGTGAGCAAATACTTTGCATTATATTTTTCCTTCTCCTCCTATCTATATTTGATTGGGCTGAGGTAGGAAAATTGCAGTTTAATTACTTCACATTTTCAGCTGTGAAATTTGTAGCTATGGTTACATGCTCAAACTGAAGAATGCAATTAATATGTTTAATGTTATATTGGAGAAAGAAAGAAATTCCTGGGCCAAAAATGAATAAAGGAGAGGTGAAAGTCAGAGTTTCCTTAAGGAAGGTTACTGTCTAATGAGACAAAAATTGGATGAAGGGCAAAATCTGAACATCTCTGAGTTGTTGGCTGTGATTTTTCAGGTTTTTTAACTCTGACCTACTTTTCCTTCTGTTCTTTCAGTGCGGCAACTTAAATTGGAAGTGGTAGCTCATCTTTTTCTGCTTTAGCAGGGTGCCTACCTGCCATGGCCTCCAGTCAACACTGTTTCTCAGTTACTTTGTAGTGCTCCAGCGCAGTATGTTGGCAAGGATGCCTCTCACTAAGCTGGTGGGCTGGCTGGCTGCTTTCCTGCCAGAAAATAAGGAAGAGACTTAGAGGAGCATACTTAGTTCTGGCATCCATGCCACTCTCTCTTTGCCTGCTGCTGGCACTAACTCTGCCCACCTACTCATTTATTTACGTAATTTATATCCTGCCTGGTTTCATGACTCTGGGTATCTCACATAAACATCAGAAAACAGTCACATTAAAACAACAAATCATAAAAATAGCAGCTCATGACAGATGCCTCAGGCCCCAAAGCCCCCAAAGCCCAACACAACAGCAGTACCTGTGGCACCTTTCCAAATGCTAACAAGGTGGGGCCCATTTGGGGAGATAGTTGTTCCAAGATGATGAGACTCCCACAGAAAAAGCCAGCCTCAGAGCCCGTGGCCTTTTTGCATCTTGAGGGAGGGGATCCAAAGCACTGCTTCCCAAGCTGATTGTACAGGGCTAACAGATTATACTTGGAGAAGGCAATCAAGTGGATGACATTGGGCCAATCCATGTAGGGCTTTATGGGTAAAAACTAACACTTTCTTGGAAATTATTACTTTATTATTTATTATATTTCTAAGGTTGCTGCCATTGGTTTGGTTTTCTTTATATATAAGTTAGCCTGATTTTTTTTCACTGTGCTCCTTGACTTTCATTACTAGAGCTTGAAGTTCACTTGCAATTTCGGCTATCGGAGTAGCGACATCAACATAGGACAAGTTACTGATGTTTCTTCATCTGGGTTTAAAACCATATTCATCTTCTTTGAGTTCAGATTCCCTCAAGATATATTCAGCATATAAGATGAATAAATAAGAGAACATACAAAATTGTCTCATTCCTCTGACAACCTGGAACCAAGCTGTTTCACCATGTTCTGCTCAGAATGTGGCTTCCTGTCCTGTGTATAAGTTTCTCATGAGGACTATGAGATATTCTAGGATTGAGCACATTCCACAGCTTGATATGGTCAATTCAATCTAAGGCCTTTCTATAATCAATGAAGCATATGTTGATTTCTTTTTAGTATTCTTTGGCTTTTTCAATTATCCACCATGCATCAACAATAATTTCTTGTTCCTCAGTCTTTTCTAATTCCAGCTTTTCTAATTCCATCTGGCATTACCCTTTCCATGTAGGGCTCTAATATGCATTGGATGATCCTAAGCATTATCTGTCTAACATATGAAATTAAGGATATTGTACAGTAGTTTGCCCATTTTGTTAAATCTTCTTTATTTGGTATCGGTAAGTAGTGATCTTTTTAATCTGTTGGCCACTATGTTGTTTTCCAGATTTTACTGGCATAGTTTGATTAGAATCTTTACAGATTCTTCTTCTGTTCTGTGCCATATTTCTGGAGATAACCTATCAGTTTCTGCAGCCTTCCAACTTGGCTATGATCAGAGTGTTGATCTAACTTCACCATCTACTAGAAGTTCTTGTGTGTAGGGAATATCTTCTAAAGTATCTTGGATGTTGACTTCTTTTACCATACAGAAGTATATTCCTTCCATCTCTGTTTGATCTTCTTTACTATTGTTACTATCTGTCCATTGGCATTCTTAACATGTCAATTTGAGGTTGGAACCTCCTTCTGAGTTCAGACATCTTTTGGAAGACTATTCTTGTTTTTCTGTTTCCATTTTCCATTTCTTCTTTTATTCTTCTTGTCTGTTTTAACAGATCTCTAAAATTCTGTGCTAAGTTCCTTCCTGAGGCCTTTGTCTCACTTGGCTTCTCCTCTTGGCAATTTTCACAGTTTGTTCTGACATCCAATTTGCTTTCATCTGTTTCTTGGTCTTTGGCAGTCTTTCTTCACATTCATCCTTAAAAAGCTCTTGGATTTCATTCCACAGTTCCTCTGGTTCTCTATCAATAAAGTCCAGGACTTCAGAGTGATTCCTGATGTTCTTTTTGAAGGTAGTGGGTATCTTCTCAAGCTAATATCATGGTGGGCTTTGCTTTAGTTTGATTTGGAACTTGCACATGAGCAGTTCCACAGTCAGCTCATCTTTGCTGTTATAACTGAGGTCTTTTCACTCATTGTACCAATAATATAGTCAGGGTTAGTCAATTAGATTTCTGTATACTTGTCAGCCCTACAAGGTAGCCCAAAGTAAACAAAAACAAAAACAAAACCAGTACCACTATTATTGTAACAGGTATAGTAACATAATCTTGCAAGTCTGAATGTGATTCCTCCTCCCTCCTTTTACTGTATCTCTGTGTGAACTAGGGAAGGGCTTGTCTGAGACATTCTCTCAAGTCACTTTCTTGACCTGAGCTCAGGTGCCTTTTATCTGACCATTGCCTTGGTAGCAGCTCTTTCTCCTGTTCTTCAAGGCCATTCCCTCCACCCTCTACAGTATGCAATCTGATGATTTCCAAGCATTGTTTTGGCGTATTAGCAATAAAGAAATCATTGGATTGGCAGAAACTGAAAAGTAATTTTCCTGCTTCATTTTAGTTTCCTATGCCAATTATGTTTTCCTCCTTAGTATTCCCAACTAATTCCAGTCTCCAACAGGCAGCACATTTTGCTGGCACGTTCTATCAATTTCAGATAGAACTTGACCATAAAACATGTCTAACAGTATGGTCTTCTGATGACTGAGAGTGTCCAATTCCAGCTGATTTCAATTTGTGATGCCTATGGTGTCCATGTGTAGTTGATTCATTTTTTTTTTAATCTGTTATTATGTTGAGCTTTCCCATGTTCATGATTCTTAAATTCCACACTCCCACTGTAATTCTGTTTTTGCAGTTTCAGATTTCCTGGAGGCTTTATCTAGCCACAACACAAACACCATTAATACTCCGAAAGGGCTTCAGTTCTTTCTCAGTAGCATGTTGAGTACTGTCTCTGACTTGAGGAGCACATTATCTGGCACTGATCCCTTTACGTTGTCTATCCATCTACCATTTCTTGGTAAAATATAGGAATGGTTTAACACTGCATTATTTCATACCTCTAATATCTATTTATATCAATGTTGCTTAATATATGTGTCTGCTTGCTTTATTTGGACAGTTGGGATGATCTTCACACCTTGGGTGACTTTTGTAGGATTATATGCTCTTGACATACATTCCGGGTGTTCTTTGTTCATCTCTCCCAGGAACAACCCAACCCCCATCCCTTGCCACAATAAGAATGCATAGCATGATTTGAGAAAAAAACCATAAATACTACTATGTCTGAAAATATTTCAGCCATCCCCACCCCTCCATTCTACCCAAATGTTATAGTTTAAAAAAAAAAAAATCTGAATCCCCAAAATGGTTCTCCAAATCAGACTGAATCCTCCTTCCATAATATTTCCTAATTCTAATAAATATATTTTGGGAAGAAATTGATGAATTAAACTAATTGCTGGAGATGTGCATTAATAGCAAATATGTGCTCCTCGAGTTGGAGAGGATACTACTAAAAAAAGCTATATTGGTTCACATAATGGAACTTTGTGTTTTACTGGCTTCCTTTTGGATATAATTATTTCACACTGAAATTATTATTTCTTTTCTGAAAGAGTCACCGAATTGCACATGCCAATTTATATATTTCATTTCCTATTTTTTTATTATTAAATAAACCGACTTAATTGTTCATAATTCAATTGTATAGTTTGTGTAAGTGTGTGTGTGTGTTAAAGTTATCTTTCAAGGAAAGATGTGTGTAAGTTATGTGTGTAAGTTATCTTTCAAAGAAAGAACTAAGCCCCCCATGATCTTACCAAACTGTAAAGACGTATTTCATCCTCACAGCCTAATGTCATGGATTGATGGCCCAGGTGGCATTTATGATACCTCCCTGTATTTCAATCTTCCATAAACATCTCTTATCTTCAGCCCTGTGTCTCCCACAGAAAAAGAGAAAATTCATTGTGACTCCTTAAAACCATGTGTGAGTGAGGCTTCAGTAGACTCTATTGGAAAATGTGCTTGAAGATAGCCGCTCTAATAGGCTGAATTGATACAAGTATGTATTCTGATAGAAGCAGTTTTCTTTTCTTTTCTTTTTTCTTTTTCTTTTTCTTTTCATCCCAGTCCCTCCAACCTCTGAAAATGCTAGACAGAAGGTGGGAGGATCTGATAGACTGCTGACTACAAGTGTCTATAGCATAAGAGACTGAGAAGAGGATGGAAACTCATGGGAGCTGAGAAACTGGCTTCCACTCCGTCCATTGTGCGCTTCTAATTCTGAATCCAACTAATTAAAAACGCTCTTAAAGTGAGAACGCTTGATGGGGAAATAATTATAAAGCAAAGAATGAATGACAAAAAGTGTCAATTAATTCTAGGTTTTCTACAGTGACTACACTGTGGAACTACAATGTATTCACAAAATACAGGACAGGGGGAAAAAAAAAAGAATATTAAAGGCTTTTAACATACCCACACAGGCAGCCATAAAAGGATATTTTTGCTGAATATTTAGAAACTGATGTTTTGTCCAAAATTTAACCCAAGCTATCCTCAAGGTACACTGGATGACAGAACACATTTATGAGTTTTTTGCAGCATCCAGAATTCACACATTCAATTCTAACCATCCCTCATTCCAGCAGCAATTAAAAAAGGAAGGAAGTGAAAAACTACAGAGATTAACTGATTCATAGTGTCCAAATTTTTAGGCTTAACAATCAGAAGGTTTCAGTTTCCAATCCCGAAAAGATCTACATATTTGAAACTGATCTTTAAGTCAATTATAGAAGCTGCTTGCATATTTGAAATTGTGTATTTCAAATATAAGTTGAGAAGAAAAGAAAGAACAGCTATAAAAATCCATTTCCTGCCCTGTCTCTGGTAATTTGATTGACAATGAAGAATAAACTGGCTAGGAATTCTAGAAATTGTAGTTCCAAAATATCTGGAGGTTGGGGAGGGCTAGTAATCCACTTAGGTGCTGTGTGATTGAGAGATCATACCAGGTTCAGGGGAAAGCAGACATATTTCTGATACTTTCATGGCTTTCATGAAGGCACTTGAAAGGGCAAGAATTTACTAGATGTCATAATTAATAAGCTTAGAACAATGGCTAAATTAAACATTTCAGAACATTGTCTGAGCTTAAGTATATGGGTTAGTGAGCATTTAAATGAAGGTAATATCTTGAAAGATAAATTGTTCTTTTTGGGTCTTTTGTTTGTTTGTTTTTTAGGTTCTCTCTCACAACCAGTAGTTGGTGGCAATAAAACCAGCATAGTTTAGCAATTTGCTGGCTCCTATCAAGCAGATACATTAGTGAACCTTGATCTGCCTGAAATATAAATTGAGAGAACATTTTCTCATGTTCTCCTTATAATGAGAAAAGGGCTTGGATCTCTCATTTTGTTTGATGCTGGCAAGTGGTCTAGTATTTTCTTTCTGCAAATATGATTTTCACTAGCAGTTTTAACATTCTCTGCATGAATAATCTTGTTCCTCAAAGTGAAAATGCTCTGCCAGTCATAAGTGACATATTTTTCCTCTGCTAAAATGTCAACTCGCTAAGCCAGGATTTTCTTTATAACTATAAATATTAATTGATTAATCAACATGTGAATAATTGCTTACATACATACTGTACATAGCCCCTGCTGTAACACAGAAACTTGTCCTGAGTTCGAGAAGCCAACTCCACATAAGATGTCACAGCAGGATCCCTTTCAGCTCCTTTGCAAATTTATTTCAAGCAAGTCTGATGCCAAATCCCCTACCTGTGGTGGTGGTACTCTAAAGGGTGATTTTCCTCCTTTCTGGGGTATCCAATAATGGAAAATATTAAACTTCTGTGGATGAACAGGCAAGAATAATCCCTACAAAAAGAATACAAATACATTAACAGTATCACATAGGTACAATAATATCGGTAAGTAACACTAACCTATTTAACTCAATGAAGGGAATCTCAATGTGTCCTGAGTGGCTTGCTCATAGCTTGCTCATCCTTTCTCTCTCTCTCTCTCTCTCTCACACACACACCACCTTTAGGATGACTGCCTTAAAGATCCAGTACATTTCAAAAGCAGAGAACACAGTTAAACAAAACAATTCTTCCCACTCCTTGGCACATGTTCACTGCCACAGCTGTTTCTACAAAAAGTCTCATAGAGCCAGTTTTCTCACTAATAAATGCCAGATCCATCTGTAATAAAACTGTTCTCATCTGTACATTGGTGGAGAATGAGCTGGCATATATTACTGAACCCTAGCTGGGCAAGGGCACTAATGCCCTCTCAAAGATCTGCATTCCTGGGTTTCGGTTTCTTCACCAACTTCAGTGCCAGAGTCAGGGAGGAAGATGGTGCTCATCTATAAATATATCCTCCCTGTGATCAGGACTTCTGTGCCTAAGGTAACCAGGTGTGAGTGGCACTTTCTTAAGTTGGGGTGCAGGGAAAGGTCAGCACTCCTGCTGATCTAGTGGCCATCCTGCTGCCCAGCACGATCCATCCCCAAGCTTTTGGACCTGATCTCAGAACTGCTGCTGGAGTTCCCTTACCTAATGATCCTGGATGACTTCAGCTATCATGCCTTGGGCATTGAGTCTAGACAGGCTCAGGAGTTCATGGCCTCCATGATAACTATGGGCTTCTTTCAGGTGATCTTGGGTTATTATATATATCACAAATTAATGCCTGATGTTATGATTCTGTAGAGAGATGTTTGTGAATCCATTCTACCTGCAATTCAAATGCATGGTTTCTTAAACCCATTATCTCTTTGCAGATTAATTATGCAAGTTTTATCCATATCGTAAAACTTTGTAAATGTTGCCTATATGGATTAATTGATTGATTTTTCAGCTGACCTCCTTTAAGCAACATGAGGCAAATCTGAACAATTAAAAAGGACAGAGATTTATTACACACATGAACACAGACCCTTTCGGAAAAATAAATCTCTATTCTTTTCTTAGAAATAGACACTGAAATGCCAAAACCTTAAGTTTCAGACCAACAAAAGTTATGAGTACTTAAAACCAATTTAAATCTCTTTAAATTGGTTTTAAGTACTCATAACTTCAGCAAAATGAAGAAAACGAAACAGGCTTCCACAGACATACATTTCTTGTATTATTTGATTTGTGAAACAGGTTACAGAATAATTGTAACCTGTTTCACAAATCAAATAATACAAGATAATACAAGACCAGTGCAGAGATAACCATGGGCACCTATTCCGAACCCTGATGATTCAAAAATGATGAAACTTGTATTGTGACATCCTGATGGAAACTCCTTCCTTTCATACCTGCATTGTGAGGAAAAGAGTTGCATTGTTGCAATGGCATGTTTTGTCACTTGCTTCCACACCCCCATCCCCCGGTTCCTTTGGGGCAGCAATCTATATATGGAAACTATTCCTACATTTTAATGCTCCAACTTTTTATTCTGACAAACGTGACCCATGACTACCCATGCTACCTTGATTCCAAACACAGAAGCACATAACACCAGGATGTTAGTCATTAATTCTTTGAGCCATTAAATATGACCTAAGAATCTTAAATGGTTCAACTCCTGGTGACCCAGAAGGGAATTCACTTTCTGGGGCCCACAGGAGCCAGTCCCACTGACTACATGCTAATATCCACTACAGTGACCACTGGCAAAAATGCCTTTGAAGTAGTTGTCTATCTGGACCATGACTATTTATTATTGGGATACTTGCTGCTAACACTCCACCTATTAAATAGTCTCAGAATGGCTATGTAGGGCATACACAGGTCACAATCTTCATGTGAGGTGGTCCAAAGAAAAAGCTGAAGCAATTTCTTAGCTGCTAACTTCTCTGAAGTGTTCCCATTTAACCAGTGCATTGTACTAGTGAAAGATGCCCATAAAACCCTAAACAGATACCATCAATTACTAAAGCTCACAGAAGACTGCATTAAATAGATCTACTTCTGTGTGAAGGAGTCAACAGCATATGCATGAGTTGTCAAAAAAACCAATATGATGGTCATAATTGAAGTCCTGCCCCTTTATACTGTGCGTGCATGGATGTACACAAGGGACAGAGCTTTGATTTTGTGATTACAAATGCCTTCTTACTTCCCTCCCACCCACCTCTGGAAGCAAACCTACAAATAATGCATCCTAACTAAGGCCAGTTTAACAGCTGCCTTTTCAACCACAAATCAGACAAATGATGATTGCTATTCTACCACCTTTCATGCCCTAAAACAGAATACAAGGCTCTTTTAGGGAAGAAGAAAACGCAGAGGCAAAGGGTTGATTGGGAAATATTGGCAGACGTAGTTCAAGCAAGCAATCTTGCGCTCTTTGGGCACTTAGTTGCCAATTCAGTCCCTAGGCAAGCCTTTGGCATAGGGAACTCAATCACTTCTGAGACTTGGTTTAGCTACTTTTACAAGGTATTCATTCCTTGAGCAGCTTGCAATACAGGCTCTTAGTTTCTCTCCTTAATTGTGCAGCCTGAACAATTGTTTTTGTTTCCTTTTGATGTCTATGCCTGACCTTCGGGTGGGCAGCTATGGAGATTCCAGTGTTAACGGTGTACTTATAGATGCTTTTTCAGAAGTAGAAATTCCCAAAAGCCTCTAGAGAAGAACCAGCCACTGAGCCATTCTTTTTTCTTCAAAACCACAAGATAACTATTTTCTTTAGGATTTGGGGGATATGATTGACTGAAAGTCACTTCATATGGTAGGACTGAACTTTACAAGATCAACACTGATATAATATAAACAGATGGCTGAAAATTCCAAAGAGATTACAGGGGGAAAATAAATGTTGAAAAATGAATATTGGTTCCACGATGATATATGTACTTATAGATGGATCCCTATGTTAATACCTTTAAGGTATTTTAAACGAATGGATAATTTGTTAGGAAATTATTTATCGGAAAGACAAACCCAAAGAATTTCTTTATCCAAACAATAATTTTCATATGATGATGGGAGTTTTAATTTTTCTGATCATTGGCCTTATCGCTGGATATATGTTTCTGTTCTGTCTCCTTATGGAATCCAAGTGATTGATTTAAAAAAGAAACATTATAGATTCAACTAGCCAAAATTCAGTTGTATTTCCAGCATTAAAAACTGCAAGACATATGGAGGATGTTGGAATGGTAGCATTATTTTCATCTTGGTTATCAATATAAATTTACACTCTGAGATAATCCTAGTCTGAAAATTACAAGAAGGACTTTTTTTTTTTTTTTAACATTCATGAGTAATAAGGATATTAAATTAGCCAAACAGGATTTTAAGCCAGCTGAGGAACTACAAGAGGGATTTGAATTGTAGAATGGCAATATATTTATCTTTTGATTTTACAATTTTGTCCAGATGTACTAGCAGCATCCAAACTCCTGAATTATTAATAGCACTGAAGTGTGTTTGGGATGATTCCAAATCTACAGTATTTTTAAAGACAATTAAAATGTATTGTTAGGGTCAATATTGGTACTTACAGGAATTCTGAAATAAAATGTTGGTATTTTCAATGTGAACAAATCAATAGTTAAAGGTCTTAAAGAATATTAAGCATTCTTAAAATGAAATTAATTCAACAAAATATTTTTTTTTCCAAACTTACCAGACACATTAGGAGTCTACAAGGGAGAGTTCTTGCTGAATGCTTTGATTAACCTCTTGCAGAAGGTGAAGACACATACAGGTAATCTAGATGAGCAGTAGGCAACCTGTGGCCCTTGGATAGTAAGTGGCCCTTATTTAGAATGTATATAGGTAGGCCTTGTTTAGTGATCATTTGCAGTTATGATGGTGATGAAAAAGTAACTTTGCAACCAGTCCTTGCATTTATGATCTTCACAGGTCTTTAAGGCAAAGGAAAGCTGAAGTAAAATTGTGATGTTTCACTTAGCAAACCCTTCACTTAATGACTGAGTTGCTGGTCCCAGTTGTGATCACTAAATGAGGACTACCTGTATACATTCTAGGTGAGGGCCATGTACAATCCAAGGACCACAGGTTGCCTATTGCTCATCTCAACATTAAAAGAAACATAGGATTATGAAAAGTTTTCAGAAGCAACCACAGGACCATTTAAAAAGAAGTCAATAAAGTGGAAGCATTTGGCCAACCTTGGCTGTTTTGAAAATGCTAAGTGTGAATGGACCTTGTTAGTATTTGAGTGGGATATGGCCAGGAATTTCTAGGGTTATGGACCAGATTGAAGTCCAAATCATCTTGGAAGAAGGCAGTAGCAAAACATTTCCAATGTTGTTGCCATGGAAGTCACCAGGAGCCAAACCTGAGGGAAATTGTATTTTTAAAATGGCCTGCCCTCAAATTTAACAGCCATTTCTTTTTTCTTGTATCTTCTCATAAATTGCCAAAAAAGATTAATCAAAATATTTGGCCTTGTCCTCCTTTGAAGTACTGATAATGCAGTTTATAATTAAATGCTGAGAATTGCTCAAAAGAATATATATTACACAGAATAAAGGGGTTCAAGAATAAAACTTATAGTGTCAGCAGAAAACCCCTGATAAAGTTAAACAAATTAGACATTAGAACAGGTGGACTGAGCAGGTGGTCAAATTATCTTGAGTATTTTCAATTCTCTTTACATTTTTAGAATGTTCTGCATTTTGCTGCTATTGTTAAAGTTTCCTTGTCACAAAGGATAGAAACAATGATGCATTTTGAGTTCTTAGTTAGAAGCACCATTGCTACATACTTCAGTTTTTTTCTGCCTTGTACCATCTTTCCTTAACAGTGGGAGACATAAGGCCAACATACTCAGTTCCATTAGCAGAAACCCTCATCTTTTCAACTGTTGAAGGAAGACAACAGTCATTCTAGCTATGTGGGGCAGTGAAGACCTCTGGTGGCAATTTGGGTTCATTTATAATTATATCCCTCAAAGTACTATTTCTGTTGCAGATGTGCAGTACTGTATTGCAATAATACATTCAGTGTGGGTTGAAAAAGATCAACTGTTAATAAAAAAACCTTTTTATTTCCACAAGAAATTCCAGTAAATAAGAAGAGAGGGCCCAAGCTGAGCATTATAAAATTAAGCTTAAAGAAACAAGCAGAGTCAGAGAGACTTTTGCAAAAGTATTTTTGCTGCTATTGTTTCTTAATTTGACTGCCTCAACATCTGCAGTTTAAAATGCAAGTCAATGAATAGTATTTGTTCACCCCAGCTGAGGGTATGGTCTCTTGTTTCAAAATAAGAATCTTTCTTCCAGAGCCCTAGTGGGATTCTTCTTTAGGAATATGATATATTTTACAAATTGATGGTGTGTGTGTGTGTTTGTGTGGGTATATATGTACAAGTGTGTATATGTATATGTATATGGGTATATGTGTGTGTGTGTGTATGTGTATGTGTGGGTGCCTATATACACACACAGACACACATACCCTGGCTGCTTAAATGGAAATGTCCTCGGCTCTGAACTTATGTTCATTTTTAATCCCATTTTCACAGATAACTTCCATAATCCCCAATGATTTTGGCCTGGCCCTCTTCCATTTACTCTTATCAAGCTACTCTCTATCCTCATTTCACTTCTGCCCAAGATAGCCAAGGTGCTACCTTAGCCTAATATCTTATCTCTGGTGCTACCCATGAGTACTGATAGCTTATCTGATGGGGTAGAGGTGACAAAAGGTTTTCAAGAATACAAGATAGCTTAGAGCCATTGTTTACATTTTCTAACAACTGGTGTATTCATCAGAGCTTTGATTTTAGCAGTTTCACTCTCAACTATATTCCTAATGACCTCTAACATAGCATTTCTATTTCCACAATAGCCATGTACTGAGTCAATGTCCACCACCATCCCACATTCTCTTTCCTGGTCTGGAACAACCATTTCAAACCCCATCAGTGTACACATGGAATGAGAAGGTAGCAATGTTACCTCAATATGTGCCATTTTATACTAGCTAACATTGGAAATGGTAGGTGTTTTTGTTGCTACTATTTTAATATACTGTGATCATTTAAATATGAAATCTTCCTCCTGTAATCTGAAATGGTAAAGTGTACTCAGCTGTATGACACTCTTAACATTTCACTCCCACTTCATTCTAATGCATTAACAGGCGAGATATTATGAAGGGATACACAGCTAGGTTACAGCACCTACTTGACTGCAGCTGATCTCAACAAAATAAGCAGGATCAGGCATCATGGACAGGAAACAGGCAGCAAATGTCAGGACTGAAGGGCCGAGAAAAAAGGAAATGCAAATTTATTTCTATATTGTTGCCACACTATATATATATATATATAAACATGTTCATGAGGTCACCAGAAGTCAAGCTCAACTCAAAGGAGATTTTACCTTTTAATATGAAGGGCAGTGCATTAAAACTAATTAAGCTGATTGTGCATCTTTCTCAGTCTTCTTTCATCTTCACAGCATAAGACATGGAATAAATATGGAGAACTGTAAAGTTGACTGTAATACCAGTTTTCATAAGAACTGAGCTGGAAACTAAGCAGCAAGAAATTATAGAGGGTCTTGGCAGAAAGTAGACTGAGATCCATTGGTGGTCCCCTTGCTAGTTAGCAGCAAAGCTCCTAGCACATGGCTTTGTGCCAAAAGTGCTAAATTATGGGGACCTTGATTTGATCAAGGAAAACACTTCTTAAATTCTAAAGGCAGAGAGCATTCTCAGGATCACTTAAAACAGATTTGCTATTATTGTAAGTGCTAAGAGGTTCTTATGTATTCTTGTCTTGTAAATTTAAAATGCTTTTGTGAACTACAGGGATTTTTGTTAAAAAAAAATTACTGCAAAGCTGAAGCCTACTGCTAAGCTATGGCACAAACATACTGAAATGTTGCATCAAGCAGTCACACACCACCTGTTGTCTATGTGTTCAATCTGGCATATCATTATATATTTTTCTGACATTTCTAATTATGTGCTGTAATTAAAAGAAACTTCCAATATGTCAAAAGTTTTTACCCTTACTGGAGGGTAAAGCAAAAAATTATTTTATACTGCATTATTTTATACCCTGTACCCACTACGGAAAGAATTTCATTGAGTTCAGATGGTATTATGACTAGGATTGTTCTATATCATATAAATACTCACATCCCCAAATCTGAAGTGGGTCTTTGTGGCCCCATCCTTTCCAATGTTTCCAAGTAATCTGTTGCCCAGGTGATTTGACCCAGCTTCCCTGCATTTTCTAGAAGATCTAGTCTATGCCATTCCATTTGCCACCTAGGCAAGCAGAACCAATTCAGTTGATAACTTCATGGAAAGATGCTTCCTATCCCTACAAGCAGTAAGCAGCAGTGAGAAGAAACATCAGGAAGGCAGTTGTAGAGGTGCCCAGGAATATAGCCTTTCAGTAGAAGCTCCTTGAAAGGTACAAACAAACTAAAAAAGACACCCTGGTCCAGGCAGTATCCTACCTAGCTTAACTTGATTCCCCTTTTCCCTTAAAGGTACATTTCAGGAAAGGGAAAATGCTTGAGAAGTCTGCATCCTCCTCCTCTTTGCACTTTAATATGCCTACGATACTTCCATAGGAGCAAAGAGTTGGAAGAAACCTTTTAGGCCAACTTTCTGCTCAGTGCTAGAATCCAAATTGCAGACCCTTTGACAAATTCTATCCAGCCTCTCTTAAAATATATCCACTGGAGATCCACCACATTCATACATGATTAATTTTACTGTAGAACTTATCTTACTGCAAGAGTGGTCCTTGACCTTCCAGCAAACTAAGACTATTATTCCATATCCCAAACTCTGGGAGGGTAGGGAAAAAATTGCTGATGCAGCATTGCTGTATTGGAAGAGAAATCCAGAGCCAAAATGGAGGATTTAAGTTTCCTAACAGCTTTTTTTAAAGCTTCAGATAATAGTAAAACTTCTGATTTCAGTTTAAAATGTGCAAGGTCAATTCTTGTAGGCCTTTCAGAACCTATGCTCCCCAGCAGTTGTCCAATCATACTAGCTGCTGATGCTGTACCAGCTGTTCTCTAATATATGGAACCTTTCATGTTTTATTTAAAAGATTTCACATTACATCAACCTTTGTTTTAAAAGAGTCCAAAATGATGTTCCCTAAAAGTACAAGTTTTGCTCCTTGTCTTTTTATTGGGCCTATTGTTATATTTCTAAGAATGTCTTACCCACGGGTAAGTTACATCTCAATGATGAGAAGTTTAAAGAAATGCTCAGAACTTGCATGGATGTTAGCACAAGTTTAGAATATTTTCCATGTTCAAAAATAGGGCTACCACAAAATTTTGGTGTCATAAAAAACATGATAGACAAAGACAGAAATTAGAAGTCATTATTCAGACAACAAAAATAACAATTCAATTTTGATGCATTATCATATATTATTTGTAAATCTGCAGGGTCATGAAGAAAGTCCAGAACTTTAAAAGATTCATTCATTTATTTGTTTTCAAGTCAGCAGAAAGAACAAGAGCTAATTTATGTTTACAGTGACTCAGTTTGATTATAAAGTCATAGCTCACCAACTCTGAAGATGCATTTCTGAACATCCTTGTTTCCATTCAATTAATTCCAAGTGATATTTGTCCAGAAAATGTAGAGCGTGTTTCACTGCAATAGAGATAATGCTAAAACAAGCAATCTCTGTTTAAAGCTCAGCCTTACCTCTGTCAGCATTCTTGCAAGAACATTACACCTTGGATTCTTCATTAATTTTGTTCTGCATTAGCCTAATGTAGAAGTAAGTAAAGTGTCATGAATCTAAAATAAGGATGCAAACATAAGCCTTTTATTTTAGGTAGATTCTAAAAGATTATCTATTCTTTTTCCTCCCTGAAAGGTAGCTATTTCTAGTGAAACTTAACAATAGTTCTTTTCTGGCCATTTCCACAATGTGAGCTTCTGTGAAATATCATTTATAAGTTTAGTTGTTGAACAAGTCATAAATTTACCTAAAATAATTATTTACTATTATTCCTTGCTGGAATAGTAGTGGCAGGAAATCACATCATATATAAAAAGTAAGGGCTAATTTGCCCATAGCATCTGAAAAATACAAAACTAGGGTTATCTGGGGTATAGATTTAATTGTTGTTCTTGTTATATGTTGCATAGCAACCAACTGGCACCAAAGAAGTTTAGTTGTTGATCTGTGTCCAGAAAAGTATGCCCTGTGGTAGGCAGCTAGGATGACTATTTGGAAACTATTCTGTCTATTCAGTCTGTTTAGATGTCAACAAAACCAAGTTTGCCAAGTTTTTGATTCACTGGAATTAGCCTGCTTATTCAGCCATTCTGCTACAATCCTATGGTCTGTAGGAGAATGTCCCTGTGGCCACAGAAATTTCTGGATCTGCAGACTTACAGATATTTGTGGCATCATCATTTCAGTAAGGTGCCATTCTCAGTATATGTTACAAGGATGTACAGTACATATTAGTAAAACACTCACACACACAGAGAGAGACACAAAGAATCTCATTTCAGTCAAATGTGCTTTAAGAGGTTCTCCACTTAATGTTGTTTTGATGTGTTGAAAAAGTTATACTGTCTGTTATATATTACTCTCTAGTCAGTACAAGAAATGACCATAAATATAGCAAAAATGCAGTGTAAATAAAACATAGTAAGCTATAATTTTAAAAGGATACCATCATAGATCTTGAAAAGCTGAGGTGAAGAAAAGGTTTCCAGATGCACCTACATTTCAGTAGATTTATCCCATGCTTCATTTTTGAAAAGGAGATGTTTGAGACACTAAGCACAACAGCAGAAAAGGTCATATTCTTAGCAGGTTCCAATGAATATCCATACATTGTGGTGCAGCTAGGAGAGCAGGAGGGCCACTGGCTAATTCTCTATAGGAGAAAGCTGTTATACATGGCTCCAAGTTGTTTACAACTTTAGAGGTTAATATTACCAAATCTATCAGATGTTAGTGGAGCCCAGAAGGAGTTATGCCTTCTCAATATCAGCTCCAACATTAGGGAACACCTTGCCCTGAAACACGGGAACTCCTTCATAATGTCATATGGTTCTGATGAGTCTTCAGTATGCATGCTGAATAAACATTATCACATTTTTTACCTTGCTGCTAGGTTTTCACTAGCCTCCCCTCCTAAATAGTGCATGGTCCTGCATGCGTATTATAATAAGTCAGATACTAGTAAAAAGGACAGTGACTAAGCTGTTATTGTTTAAAGAACAGCTATTGCCAGTTGCATCCATCAAAGCTCTGTCACAAGAACCATTTGAGCCTTTATTTGCTATGATGGATCTACAAACATATTGATACTAATTATTTCACAAAGAATGCAACCCCATCCACTCAGACCATTTTCCAGATATTAAGGCTACCAGATCTGAGCTGCAAAGATTCAGACAACTCCTAATACTTTCCAGATTGTTGCAGCCTAGATCTGATAGCCCTACAGATACAGAAACACGCATCCGTATGACTGCCCTCTGGTTTCCATTCAGTTTATCTTTGTGTCCAGGCATAGAATTGTGTTATCTGAATCTCTTGATTCAGATACAATAAAGAAATAGAAGTGGATGTACAGATGTTTTTTCCAAGATACGTATGAAATTGCACAATGTGTTCTGGCTCTGACTTCATGCTTTTAATTTGATTTTTAAGGAAGAAACCCAAGAATGGCATTCCTAGTTTGCAGTTGCAGCTCATAGACTCATAAGTCTAGAACTCCCAAAAGAATGCAAGGATGAAACTTAAACATACAAATATAGTGGTTAAGGTGTTGACCAAAAACTGGGAGACTGTGAGTTCTAGGCCTCTCTTAGGCATGAAAGCCAACTGGGTGACTTTAGACCAGTCACTCACTCTCTTTTCCCAACCCACCTCAAGGGTCCTTGTGGGGAAAATAGGAGGTGCCAGTTTTATGTATGCCATCTTAAATTGTATAAAATAAAGATGGGATATAAATCTTATTGTTATTATTATTAACAGCATTTGGGCTTTGACAGGAAATACAAGATAATGACATTATGGGCCTATCAGTTCCAATCAACCCATGGACCTCTATAGTTATCTCACATTAACTTGCATTTTATTTTTGCTTTCTTGCTGTTCTTATATCACACATATGTCTTTTTCAGTATACAATAGTTTAGTAAAAAACTATTTTTACATAGTTTTATGTAGTTATTCATCATTTTAAAAGATAAAGCAATTTTATGTGAGAAGTAACCTAAGACCACACACTTTCAAGGTATTTAATTTCTCCTCAAATGAAGTGCAATGAAAATCACCCTGCACTCAGCTGTGAGTTCTCAAGTGATGTGTGCTAGGGCTATGCATGCCTCCAACACAATTTAGAGGGGTGTTTTAAAATGCAGCACCTCTTTAAAGCATCAACATCTTTTTTCAGGTTCATCCTTTTTAGCCACTAAGGCACACCCAGTCCTAATGTATCATGATGTGCACTAAGCTGGTTGTTTTCTTTGAATATTTCTTTTTAATTGCAATTGAGCTGTGATAAAATTAATGGTCTTGAGACTTTCCATAGATAAAACTCATCTCATTCACAAAGTAAGAAGACAGTACCATCTTCTTTAAGATAATGTAGTAATCCAAATGTGTATAATACATGTGAACAAGGAAAAGAAAAGCTAGCTTAGTAAGATTTGTATATGAGTGAAATGTCATGTTTAAAGCCAATCAAATATATCAATTACAATTCAATACTTTTCCTAGGATAGTATTTTTTTAATCAATCCCTTTTTAGCCACTAAAGAAAAAAAATACTTTTATTGTCTACATATCACTTTCACAGCCTTATAGTAAGGTGTTAAAAATATCACACAAATAATTAACTGGTACATTTGATATCACACCTGCAATGTTTTTTAGCCATGGAACTTTACAGCTGTTTCACTCACAGTACTATATATTTCACATTATAGTCTGCCATATTACATTATTAAACTATAATTTTTCATGGCTAGCAAACATTGCAGGTGTGATGTCAATGGCACCGATTAATTATTTGCGTGATATTTTTAACACCTTATGATAAGATGCTCCATCACACTGGTTAGTTATTTCCAAGATTGCTGGCATGTATGAGGCCACAAAGAAAAGAAGAAGAAGAAGAAGAAGAAGAAGAAGAAGAAGGGGGAAAAAAATGAAAAGTATTCTAAAGAAATAATTGTTGCTATTCCTGCCCTTTTGATACTTTTTTTTTCAAACTTAAAGCTATCTCAGACATATTTGGCCTATGTTAAGATAATGAGACAACATTGTTCCTTCAATTCTGTGTTGGTCAGACCATACCTAGAATATTGGATCCAGTTCAGGATATTGCCTTTGAGCAACAACACTGAGAAACAAAGAGCTCGGTTTCTAGTGGAGGATTTGAGCCACTAAGATCTATACTAACTATGATGGTTGCATGTACCTGATGAATACAATATGGATATAACTGGTAATATACTGCCTCATGGTAATCAAATACTTCTATACAAACAGAGGAATATATATTCAAATAATTCCCCTTCTGGGGGAATAGAGGCTTGAAATCTCCAGTATGAGGATATAACCACAGCTATGGCTTATTTCTTATGTTCTTTCTTTTTGGAGATCTGGAATAATTCAAAAAAGTTGTTTCATGGCATGTGGGATTGTGATTATAGCTCCTTTCCTCAACTTTTTAAAGTAGCTGCATCTTCTCCAGGAATCATACGACCATCTTTTACAGTTGCTACATGATATTGGGAAAAGAGGTGGCTGCTTTAAACAGTTGCAGAGAGGGGCTATGTCCATACTCCCACATGTTGTAAAGCATCATTTATGAATTCTTTCCAGAGTGCTGCACAGCCCTACTGATTAAAATGTATGAGAGACTCCTCTGTTGTAAGTACCCATCTCTAGAATCCATATTCCATGAGATCTATATGGCTTCATTACCATTTGCACTTAGAAGACAGTGGTGTTTTCTACCCCAACCCACCTTTTCAACTAGTGTATTTAGTCCTGCTAGATATTTGGCTGATCTGAATTCTGTTGTTATCCTGGTTATTTTAATCTCGCCTTCATTTTATGACTGTACATTGAAAAGTCTATGACAACAGTCAGGATAGTCAGAGGAATAAATTTATTATTTAGTTACAATGTATAATTTACACTTGATGAAAGCAGTTGAAATACTGGGGGGAAAAATCAATGCAGTGGCATTGGGCTGGAATACCCAATATGAAAAGATGAGCTATCAACTCCCTTCCCTAGGAGAGATGCAGTTGCCAAAAATTCTGGCTTTGCAACTGGTCACAAAAAGCTTTGTCTCCTTGGGCTCATTTGAAATGTAGCAGTGTCCATGGTATGTATGTGTGCATTATATTAGACAGTCAGATAAAAGAAGTGTTACATTGTCATGACATAAATCCCACCCTTTTGGTACTTGCATTGAGACATCATAAGGCTGTCCATTCCTTGCTGCAGTGTATTCTTCCTGAGGAAGACTTTGTGTGCATTATACTAGTTCCTTTAAGGCTAGATAGATGGTTTTGGCCAAGAATTTTTAATTTGATTTCCCTTGGTTTTAGCCAGTTCATAATGAGTTACAAGAAGAAAAACTGGCTGTGACACTGATGATGAGAATCAGCAAGATGTGCAATTACAGTGTTGGACTAAGAATGGGGAGATTTGGGTTCAAGTCCATGGAAGTTATGGACATTCACTGGTTGACTATGAACCAGTTACTCTCAGAGATCAATCTACATCACAGGCTTGTTGTAGTAGTTAAAAAATGATAGGAGACCCCCATGCCTTTGGCTTCTGGAGTAAGGCAGAATATATATCTAGTAAATGAAAAATGCCTTTAAGTAGCTCAAAATTTAACCCAACAGAACAGGCTGTCCTAAAGGATGGGAAACCCCAACAACAGACTCCAGTAGGACCTGTTTCAGGGAGTGGAAATATATTGATTTGAAGGGTTTTTATCTTCAGCCCCCCCAACTCTGCACTATATTCTTCACCTAAGGGAAAAACATAGATGGGTCATTTATCTGGTGAAAATAATTCCCCCTTATTTGCTGGAGCAATGGGCAGGAAACCTTAAAAGAAAAGCTATGAAACAGAATGGAGAAATACAAACATGTCTTTATCCTAATATCTGCTCTGCAGGGTTTCAGTTGGCAGACCATTAAGCATTTTGGAGTAGTCCAACACCAAAGTGCTCTGCATAAATAGCAATATTGCTTTGCCAGGATTTTATCAGTCAAATGCAACACTTCAAATTGTACTGGGAGACAACAGAAGCTCAAGGTGGACTCAGGAGCTTTGTAGAATAAGTTTCTGGCAATTTGGTCCCATCAGGATACATACTACAAGTTCTTCACCAGTAGAAGCTTCTAGGACAATCTCACAGGGAGAGAATTACAGTAAGTATAGGGCAATTGACAGCATTTAGCAAATTACAGATGTGAAGCAGCTGCATTTTTAAACCTTTAAAATTACTATGTTTAAATGAAAACAACTAAGAGTCTATTAAAACCTGAAAGGCTAACATATATTGTAGAATGGTATTTATAGACAGAAATCTACTAGAGTAGATTAGCTTTTAAGGCATCCCTTGACTCCCCAAAGTTTTGCTTTTTTAATGGCAGACTAAGGTGGCTATTCTCTAAACTAAGTTGAATAGAAAAGAAGAGAGTTTTGAATGTTTTTGTGAAATAGTAGCTTTTTTTGACATTCACACACACACACACAACACAAACTTGTGTAAGATGTTGCATTGTACATCACTGTGCTACAGTGTAATTGGGTACAAACTTGTAAGGAAGTAGAAATATCTCATTTCTGTCTACTACTGAGAAAAAAACATCAATGTCAATAGAAACTACATACTGACTTTTAAGATAAATATACTGATACTGTTAGTTGGGAGATGGACAGTTGAAGGTAAGAGGGTAGAGCTGGTGGCTGATGAACAACTTCAGGTATTCCAGAATGATAATTATTATCTAGATTGATTTCAAGCTGGACATAGCATGAAGATGCCTGGTCACCCTGATGAACACAACAGAGGCAGTGTTTCCCAGCTTGTGCCTATAAATATCTTGGTTGCTTTTGATAACATCAATCATGGTATCCCCTGGGCAGTCTGAGGCAGTTGGGGGTTAGAAGCCTAAGCATTGCCCCATAGTAACACTGTGTCTCCCCCAATACTGACCTTGTTATAAAGGGTTTTCCTACTGCATAGGAAATAGCATAGTCTCGAGATTTCAGAGGTGAGAGTTTTCAGAACAAGCTGAAAGTTGAGATGTTTCTGATCAAATTGGTGGCTTCATTACAGTGTTTATCCTGTTTATCTTGTTTTCATGTTGTACCATCTTTCTCATAGATAATTATAATTGGAAATAAGCATAGACACTACCATTAGGCATATAGTAAGCAATAATAGGTCATAAATACAGGCTTGGGAATGTCATGCATTCTTAACATTCATGAAAGAATATTCATTTGCTGGTGCTCAGCAAGTTTCCAACATATTCAAATGGCACCAATCCTATTAATGTCAAATCTCAGCTTCATGGTACACAAAAGCATTTCTACAGTTCCTTCACTATTACGTTTTCCTACTCTTTCCCCAATTCTACTGTCAAACTCTGTCCTCAATTCCCATTAATTTCTAAATCACAAATTGGGGCAGTCAATAGGGATGGTTTAAAACAAAACCAATAACTTGTTATTTAGTATCAGCATACCCAATGGTTGTCCCAGCTGAAATTGCATGGAAACATCTATTTAGCACCGTGGGATATTGTGGTGAAGGATTTTTCCTAATCAGTTACTGATATTATATTATTGTTGACACACAGTCAGACAGATATTTAGAATGGATTTGGCATTTTTATCCACCTATCGAGTCCTTCCCAAGGATCTGGGATAGGCAGATGTGGTTGTTTGATGGTGTATCATTACAGGATCTAAACTGTTCCAGGTAAAGCTGCTTTTTCCAATTGACTGATGGTGATTTTGTCAATGCTGGTGGTCTTCAAGTTGATTATGGTCTTCAAGCATTTTGAACTTCAACCATCAGCGTTTTGTCAATGCTGATGGTCTTCAAGATGGTTATCTGAGGAGCCATCTCACCACCACTATATCTGCCCGTCCACTCGATCTGGGAGAAGGGGCATGTTGCGGACCCCGCCCGTCAAGGAATTCTGGCTGATAGGGTCTAGGAAGAGTTCCTTTTCTGCTGTGGCCACCATCCTGTGGAACAGTTTGCCAGCTGAGGTCCAGGCTGCCCCCACTCTCCTGGCCTTCTGAAAATGTGTGAAAACATGGCTGTGTTGGATGGCCTGGTGTCCTAATGGGGGCTTGCATTGCTGGAGCTGGCTTGTGGGATGATTGATACAGCTTTCCCCATCTTCTTGATTTGTATATTGCTTTTATAGATTTGTTATTTGTGTTTTAATTGGGGGGTATTTATATTTATATTGTTTTATTTTTGGTTTTTAATTGTAAGCCACCCAGAGTCACCTTTTGGGGGAGATGGGCAACATATAAATTTAATAAACAAACAAACAAATAAATAAAATGGTTCTCCAGGTGTTTGGGGATTGCACCTAAGGCACCTATTATTATTGGTAGTATCTTTGGTTTTTTTTTTTGCCATAGTTGTTCTACGTCTATCTGAAGGTCATTATGTTTTGTGATTTTTTCCAGTTCTTTCTCTTCCTCTTCTATTCTGCTGTCTCCAGGCATTGCAATGTCCACTATTTAGACTTTTTTGTCTTTCTTATCAACAATTGTTAAGTCTGGGCTGTTGTGTGGCAGGTGCTTGTCTGTTTGAATTCTAAAGCCCCAGAGCACTTTAGCTTCTTCATTTTCTGTTACTTTGTCTGTTTTGTGGTCCCACCAGTTCTTGTTTGCAGGCAAATTGTACTTCTTGCAGATATTCCAATGCACCATTGTTGCCACTTTGTCATGCTGTTGTTTGTAGTCAGTGTGTGCGATCTTCTTGCAGCGGCTAATTAGGTGGTCCACTGTTTCTTCAGCTTCTTTGCAGAGGCAGCATTTGCTGTCTGTTGCTGTCTTCTCATTTCTGGCTTTGTAGCATTTGTTCTCAAGGCTTGGTCTTGGACACCAGAATTAGCCCCTCTGGCTCTTTCTTCAACTTTGCTGCTCTTAGCCATTGCCAGGCCTTGTTGTTATTTGTTTTGCCTGCTAGTTTGTGTGTGTGTGTGTGTGTGTGTGTGTGTGTGTACTGGCCATTTAATACTTTGCCTTGCCATGTCTCTTTTCTAGTCTTCATGTGGTCTTTCTTATAGGCCACTTTGGTCTCTTTAGTAAGCCTTCATGGTGTACTAGCATCAGTGGATATTTTTCAATGTCCTTCAGATATTCTTCTAATCCCCACCCCCCTTTTTTTCTTCTTCAACTGTTTGGTGTACTTGTAACATTCCATGCCCACCTATGCTCCTTGAGAAGTAGAGTTTGTCAACGTCGCTGCATGAATGAAAGGCATGATTCATTGCCATTATTCTTCTGGACTTCCTATCCAGGGCTTTTAGTTCAGCTTGAGTCCAGTCCACTATTCCAGCTATATATCTAATGACTGGAATTGCCCAGGTGTTCATCACCTTGATGGTATTTCCGCCACTGAGTTTGGACTTTAAAATCTATTATTATTATTATTATTATTATTATTATTATTATTATTCCTCCTCCTCCTCCTCCCTTCCTCCCTTCCTCCCTTCCTCCCTTCCTTCTTCCCTTCCTCCCTTCCTCCCTTCCTCCCTTCCTCCCTTCCTCCCTCCCTTCCTTCCTTCCTTCCTTCCTTCCTTCCTTCCTTCCTCCCTCCCTCCCTCCCTCCCTCCCTCCCTCCTTCTCTCTCCTGAGCCAGAAGACCTGCAGATTTGATTGCAATAATGCTACTGTAGCAGATTGTACTTACCTTTTTCTCCATCAGACTTTTTTTTATTAGTGATCTCCCACTGTTTTCTTCATCTCTGGCAAGATGGTGGACTTGAAGAATGGCAGATAGTTCACAAGTTGTTGTTTTTTTTCCTGACAACTTTTGTATAATCATAGTGTTGGAAGGGATCTAAGAAATCGTCTAGTCCAACCTCCTGCCTAGGACATGGATTCTTGTACCAAATGGTTGTCCAAACTTTGCTTGAAAAACCTCCAGCAATAGAGCATCTTTGTCTTAAGAACTCTCATGGTCAGGAAATTCCTCCTTTTATTGATTTTGTATCTCCCCTATATAGGTTTCACCCATGAGTTCTTGTCCTATCCACAGGCCCTTATGAAAAATAAATCCACACCCTCAAGTATTGGAAGACTGCCTCCATGATTTCCTTTTGCTTTCTTTAGGCTAAACATACTCAGTCCTTTAACATAGAATTTTGCCTCCAACCTCCTTGCCAACTTTGTTACTTTTCTCTTCATTCTTTCCTACCTACATGCAGAACCTTACATTTCTCACTACTGAACTGCATATTGTTGGATAGGGTCCAATGTTAAAGTTCATTAAGATCCTTTTGAATCCTGAGTCTGTCTTTTGAGGTTTTAGTGATTGTCCCCCTCTCCTTTTGCGTCATTTGCAAATTTGATGTTTTACAGTCCTGGAAGAAAATATGTTTTTTGCTACTTCCTTTCTACTTTTTAAAATGTAGTATTGTTCTTGGGATTTGGAAGAAATAGACTGTCCTATGAGTATATATGTATACACACACGGATACACACACACACACAATTTGCCATTGAAACATTTAAATAGGAATATGCTCTCTCTATATATGTGTGTCAATGACAAATTATGTATGCATGTTTGCATATGCATTTGTGGGTGTATATAGTATGGGGGGAGAGAGAGAAAGTGTTAAATAGGGACTTTTCAAACAATATAATATGACAGGCTTCAAATGTGAAGCAAACAGCCTGGAGAAATAAACTCTTCCTCTGTCTCTGCAGAACAGTAAGATCTGTATATGCATGGTGGAAAGAGAAAATGAGTACCCCTAGACCCTGCTTGAGCTTCCTATTATGGAATTCTCTGTAATTTAAATCAAAGAGTGAAGTGGGCAGGAGTAAGGTACAGGTCCCTGGAAAAATTAAGCCTGCATCACAGTAGGTTTCTAAGATATCTTGACAATCCTTTGGGGGACCTAGGGAAGAAAAATGGTGACAAAGGAAAGCTGCTTCTTCAAAAGTTTTTCATTCTTTCTCTCTCTCTCTCTCTCTCTTTTTTCCCCAATACAGAGGTGTGGTACAAACAGGACTGGGCCAGAGAGTTTTGTCTTCAAAGCTTCTAACAAGACTTTTAGAAGAGGTTGACTATACTACTTAAAAAAAAAAAAAAAAAAAAACAACTCAGAAAATAGATGTGCTGCTGAGGAGCAAAGCTCCTTTCAGCCATATTTGCTATTTTAATTTCCCAAAGTATTTGAATCCCAAATTCTAGAGCTTGTTTGTGTGTTTGCGTGCTTGCTTCAAGGAAAAAGAAAAAAGAAAAAGCTGTTATCACAACTCTAGGTGCTGTTTCTGCAGCTATACTTATGTAGCTACTAAGAAAGGGCTGAGAAATGAAAAAGCAACTAAGACTTCTTCCCTAACAAAGGGGCATGTAGAAAGGAAATGAAGAGGTCCCTTTTGAATGAATGAATGAATGAATGAATGAATGAATGAATGAATGAATGAATATATATATATATATATATATATATGGATATATATATCCTTTAATATATATATTAAAGGAAGGAAGACAGAAGGAGTAGAGAAGAAACTGTGTCTTCCACAGATGGAATCTCCAACAAGGTCACCTCATTCTGACAGCAGCAAATTCTTCTAATGGGAATTATGTTAAGTACCGTATTATATTATTATAGTAAGGTCACTGTTACCACATTTAGTGCACTGCCTCTACCTCACAAAAACTCTGAAAATAGCCCCAGGACAAAAAGCAAACTTCTTACCTCAGCCATTTTGTGCCTCCAACAGTTCAAGGAGGTGGAATAATTTTACCACGCTATCAAGCCCTTTCTTCTTTCAAGTGTTCTATCTCTCCATCTAATCTGCCAAAAATCAGAATGAAGCTCCTATAAAAACTTCTAATCTATCCATTTGTGGCATTCCTAACCATTTTGCTACTTTCTCTAGCTTTTAGGAAAACAAACAAATAAATGAACACTTTCCTTTTCCTGCCACATATCCTCAGATCTCTGCTGTCTTACATGTGAGAAAAATGTTAATAACATAAAAAACACAACATCAGTGAAAACCTATATATAAAAAGAAGCTTAACTGGGAAAATGAAAAACAGTAACAGCAAAAAAAAAAGAAAAAAAGCCAGCTGCCATTCACATGGAATTCCATATAAAATCAGTGCAGATAATGTAACTAGCTACCCTAGTTGCATATCACTTCTTTGAATAGGATAATGGGTTATCCTATTCAAATGAGAGAACATATGTGCCTCTCACTTAGAAGTTTTTAGGTAGACCATTATCCCCCCCCCCCCCTCTTTCTTTTTCAATGGTATGGTATAGTTTTATTGTTTTTTTTAGAATATAGACATAAGTGAAATCCATTTTCACATAAGTGAAATCCATCAGTTTTGGCCAGTCAAAAAATATGCTCAGTATCTAATACCACATGTCTTGGTAGCAGAAATTACTTTTGGCTGAACTTACCTTCTCAACAACCTGAAGATGAATTACAAAAGGGTTATCCAAATTAAGCTAATTCAAGTATTCTGTTGGAGAGTTTATGCTTGAAGTATATTGGGAAAGAATATACTATAAGATGATTTCTGGCCTATTTAGACTTCTCAGTGTGGGACCGTCTATCAAACACACTTTAAGTGGCACTGTTGAAGTATAGAAACTTATCATAATATGTCCCAGGCTTCTTCCCCACAAGGCCAATAAAAAGGATGGAAAAAAGACTTTTTGGAAAAAACAACACAAAAGTCAACAGGACAGGTGGGTGAGGAAAGAAGAAAGCCTTGAGCTGCAACAAGCAACAATTGTCAGTAGCTGCTATTGGACCAGCAACCATGTACCCCAGTTGCATCTTCTTACTGATTGGGAGAATCATACAAAGCTCAAGAGTATTAAATTGTTCCTGTTCTCTCTCCCTCTCCCTCTCCCTCTCTTATTCATGAATTGTCCAGAATATATATATGTGGAGCTAAAAGATCCTGCTAACAGTATTGTTAGGGGGATCTCTTAGCTCCACATATATATTATCTTTTAAATACAAATTGATTCCTTTTTAAGGTCCAGAACTAGATTGGAATGTTTAGGAAGATGAGGGGTGGGTTCCAGTCTGTATACTACTCTGAAAGATATGGATCAGATCCTTTTGAATTTTAATTTGGGACAGTGGATTTCTTCAAGCTCTCCTGTAATGAAGAGGTAGACATTCATTTTCTTCCTTCAGCATCTCATAAAACTTTCCAGACCTTGACATGGTGGAAAGTTCATAATAGGAGAATTCTAATTCAAACTGACAAATGCTCATAAAAACCAAGTAAAACAGCCATTAATTCATTCCCTTGACAGAATGACTCAGACTTTACCAAAGGACAAAGGCAAGCAAAGAAAATCTAGAATCGGCTAAGTCTTATATGGTTTAACATTCATTAAGGCTTTCATTAGACCTAATAAATAATTTAAAACATATCAAATTCAAATAATTGATTTGAGGTTGTTTAGTAAGTCACTGCATATAGCTGTTTATTTCTTACTTTTACAGAGGGGAAAAATAATAAATGATCCACTGCTCCAAAACGTACTCGGGAGACTTATAATCACATATAGTGGAACTCCTTGCATATTTTAATAACACTATTAATTGTAAGGATCCCACTCATTAGTAATATGGAGACATGCAGTCATAATGCGTTTTTGAAATGAATAGTCTATAATTCTAAAGTTTTGCTATAGGAGGAATTTCTTAATTATTCATATGGTATATTTATGTATACTATTAATGTTAATACTCTATTTACATATTTTTTTTATTGGCACAAAGAATGATAGAGTGAACTATCAGCCTGACAGATTTTCATGTGCGTATTCACTGTAAAACCCACATTTAGTAAATATACTGCCTATTCCTTAGTTCTGCAGTAATAGCAAATTCAAATGCTCTCTTAACAGTTGCTGCATAGACAAAATGGAGCTACAAGAAAACAAGAGGAAAGAAACTGATGACTAGGAATAATGCAGGGTGTGTCATATGTGTGTGTTTGTATCTATTTCTGAGAAATCATTGGGGGTTGGAGGAACTAAAGGGAACAGAAGTCAAATCAGAACCCCAAATGACTTGTAAGGACTGAGCATGTAAAATGATTTTAGAATGATGGATGTTTACAAGGGGAAGGGAGAAGAGCTGAGCTGTGTGAAATGAAATAAAATATCCTGACATAAAGTATTCAGCTGTAATACTGGATCAAATTATGATACATCTGTTCTCCTAAAGTACCATATTGACTTCTTAATACTAGAGATTTAAGGCTAGAAATGGACATCACAATTGGACAAATCTGACATCAGAAACAGCCAGTTTGGAAAAATTGGTTGGTGATCTGAGATAAAGTCCAATTCACTTGGAAGCAACCAGAACTGAATCTTTTAGCCTTCCTGAAGATTTGTGAATAACTCAGAGCTCAGAGAGCTATAGAAAAGCAGATACCAGTGCTTGCCAATTAAATTCCAAACATTAAAAAATAAATCACAACTTTGCTTTTGCCATATGGAAAAAGACATGGTGGGAAGGGGAAAGAAGATGAGTGGCTGACAGGTCTACCTCTGAACAACAATGAATTATTTACCAGGGCTGTCCAGAAACTTTGGGATAAGATTTTTTTTTAACAGAATTTGATGACATATGCAGGCAAAAGGCAAATTAATTCATATGTTAAATTTATTCCCATTTTTATTATAAAATAATCATACTTAAATATAGTATGATAAAACTTGACAACTGCCCAGAGTCACAGGAAGTGGTGTCACATAAATTTAATAAATTATTGTTGGTCATTTAGTCAGCCAGATGTTTAGACTGGATTTGGCATTTTTATCCACATATCGAGTCCTTCCCAAGGACCTAGGATAGGCAGATGTTGCTGTTTGATGGTGTTAAAGACATCACCACAGAATGTAAGCTGTTCCAAGTAAAGCTGCCTTTTGCAAATGACTGATGGAGTAATAATAATAATAATAATAATAATAATAATAATAATAATATCACTTAAAAGAGAGAACATAAACAGGATAGGAAGAAGTGCATCTGCAAAAATTCGGTCCAGTGGCTAGCAACCAGTAGGTCTTTTGATGATGGCCAATGCTGACAATGCTCAGAGTCAATTGTATCTGAACAAGAAGAGCATTCCATAATCAGAGTGTCTATATCAAAAATGCACATATCTCTTCCATACTTTATGTTTTGGAGAATAAGGAATAATAAAGGAATAATAGAAGACATCCTGGAATATTTTCACTGTTTCCTTTCTGAGTAAATTGACAAAATAGTCATATTTATTTTCATTAACCTTTTTACCAAATCCCCTATTCAGCCATGTTTGTTATTCCTTAAAAAAGTGTTTTTTTTTTTAATTTTGTTTTTTATGCTTACATTGATCTTTATTATTTTAGGAGCCCCAGATTGGGGCTGCAAAAATCTGGATGACCATAAAATGAGTTAGGGTTAGGGTTGGTTGTTTAACTTTCACAATATAACACTGTGTTATGATATCAAGTGTGTCTTTTACCCATATGACATTGGGTTCAGAAAAGGGGAGAGAAGCAGCACAAAACAAAGACAAAAACATTAAATAGATTGGAAAAATAATCAATACTCAAAATGCAAGCCTAGGCATGCCAGTTCAGAAGCATGTCTCCTCGAGCTAAATTAGACCTACTTAAAGTAAGTGTTCAGGGAACATACCTCTACCCCACACCCCATGGTAATCTAGACATTGAGTCTATGAATTTATGTGTCTATATATAGCCTAAATGTGCCATGGATTTATTTCCAAGAAAAAAAATGCACATCTCCACACCCAGGATTATGCTGCTGATCTCTGACTCCAATTTATTCACCTTTGGTGGTGCAATTTCCCAATGATTTAGGAAGGCAAAACAAAGAAATCATGTGTTATATAGATATGCTTAGCTCATCTTAAATAGCCACACTCTGAAACTCCCCCTGCCAAGATTTCTGATATCATTGTCCTGGTCCCTATGGCCCTCAGCTGCAAACAGTTGTCCTTGCCTACCTTAGCTGGTGTGGATTGAATTAAAGATGCTTATTTATTTCCACTACCATATATAATTCTTTTTATTGAAATAGCACTATGCACCTTTCAATGTGCAGCAAGATCTCTGCCTGGGGCCAGGCATTTGTAATCATCCACAATCAGGGCAGGATTTCTGTCCTTGTATTGCAGGGAAAGGAAATCCTTGTATTATTGAAATCTAACTAAAAGTCTACAAGAACATGAAGTTCTCTGAAAATGGGTGGAAAGGAGCCCAGAGAAAAGTGAATAATTGGTGGTAAATTTCCTTAATTAAATTGTTATGGGCTGCTTGAAGGACTATTAGCTCCCTCTAGTGATATCTGCTAAATTTGTAATTCCATGACACAAAACAATCTAAAACTGAGGTGTAAAAATGGAGTGAATTTATACCTTTCACATATAATCTATGGCTTTACATACACTAAAAATCTAGATACAGGGAAATAAAAACAATACTGGTTTTAATCAAGGTCCAAATTGCATGCTGTGTGGGAGAGCTACATTTGAGATGTACATTTGAACATACTTGTGTATATGAGAGACACGAAGAGAGAGAGAGAGTGTGTATGTGTGTACTGTCACAATATAATCAATAGCCTATATGATCAGAAAAGTCATGCACAGAAACATAAGTGTTTTCTAAAGATGCAAGTAAAAATGATAATAAAGAATGAAAAGAGATATTGCATTAAAAATACCTTTAACAGGAAAACATGCAGCATAGCCTCATTTTGATAAACCTACCAGTTCAGTCCTAATGGATGAGAGGAGACTGGAATGAGACTGCAAAGAGAAAGTATTGGAGTTGGCACCCGAGTACAAACTGGATATGCTCAGAAGCTGAGCCTTTACTACAGAAACATGAGAGTGCTGACCACAAACCCATGTACCTTAATTGTCTGGCCTCCGGGCTGCCAACCACAAGAGGCAAAGGAAAGTTTTTTTTTTTCCTTTTGAATTGTTTAAGAAGAGCACTTAAGACAGACAGAAGTAAAATCACAAAGAACAACATGCCACAGTCTTTTACCGAAGAACAATAAGGAACTGATGGCTGTGGCAGAAAAGAGGTATTGGGTCACATAACAGAATTGGCAGGGCTTCACACAGGAAAGAGGAGCCAAATGCAAAGCAGGGTCACAGAATTATATTAATCTGACTCACAACAGGATCATCAAGAACCTGGGCAGCTATAGTTTCATAAGTAAAGTCCAGAGCCAAGGCAATCAAACAGAGTGACGCCCACCAGAAGATGAACCATAAATCAAGCCTCTTGGACCAGACACTGCAACTGCAGCAGAAGTCCTATCAAATGATTCAGGGGGTGATGTCAAAGGGCCCTTATGTGGTTTTCACTGGAATAGCCATTGCCAAACATGACAAATGAAATCAAGTTTGGTAATGTTAATTGATTATATCCCTAGGAAAATATTAATATATTCTTGAAAAGGTTTGAGTTTGAACACAAAGGGCTCCCTAGTTTTTGGAAATATACAAATAAATTTTTCAGATATTCCCATGAAATATGCATTAGTTTCTATTTACCATTTCCAGAAAAATCATGGAAAAATGCAGCTAACAATTAAAGAGATATAAATAAAAACAAGTTAATTCAAACAGAAGTATAACCATAGTTAATGTAATCTGATAGTTTCAATCATAATGCTTAAAACAAAACAAAAAATAATAAGAACTATTAGGTCAAATCATAATGCTATATTTAAAAGACATATCCTTCCTGAAAGCTTAACAATCCTGCAGGAGAATTAAAAATAAATAGATAAATGAATGAATGAATGAATGAATGAATGAATGGGGGCGGGGAGAGAGATTAGAATAATCATTTTCTCCTTTATTTTGAAATTCCAACATTCTATAACAGAGTGGGAAACCATTAGTCCTCTAGAAATCATTGAATTACAAGTCCCAGAATCCCTCCTTCCAGGTAGGCCATATTGACTGAACAGCTGGCAGTTGTAGTTTACCTACTGCTTCTTCATGCTTACTGGAAACAGCTTCAAAAGGAGAGGAGGAGGAGGAGGAGGAGGAGGAGGAGAAGGAGATGCTTCTGCATAAACTGTTGCAATGAAAATATGTGTTGCAATCTTAGCCAGTTTTTTTAAAATATATATATATAAATGGATATTTTACATGTGATTGTAATCTTAAAATGTGCTAATGTACTGCATATAATATAATTAAATAATATTTTGTTAAATAATCTTAAACATCTGAGTATACTGCAACCCTCTTACATTGTTTACAAAATGCAACCTCTGCCAAACTGATACAGGAGAGAAAAGAAAAGAAAAGAAAAGAAAAGAAAAGAAAAGAAACGAAAAGAAAAGAAAAGAAAAGAAAAGAAAAGAAAAGAAAAGATCATTGTCCTTTTGCTAAAATTGGCCATGATTTTTCAACAGAGGCAAAACAAGGTGTTTTCAGAGGCAAGAAATTGCTATAAACATATTAATATTTTTCATGAGTACAGAATTATATAAAGAAAACTCTTTTTTCAGAGCATCTACTGTCCTGATGACATGTTCTTAAATCACAATTGAAAATAGAGCATACAAAATACCAAGCTATTTATTAAAAAAAAAAAAAAAAGATTTCAGAAATACAAATCATTTTCAAAGCCAGAAAATAAATTTAGTTCCCTGCACAGGTTGTAGAATTCATGAAAAAAATAAGTATAATAATTACCAAGTTTAAAAGTATGCAAACAAAACGTCCATAGCTCAAACTGTAGTTTTTGTGACTTTACCATAGCTTGGCTGAAGTTCTCCTGAAGCATATTTTAATAGTAACAGGAAACTCCTAAAATGAGAGATAAGCTTTAGATCAAACTCCAAGTTGGAGAAGCACTCTGAACTCTGCCTCCCCTTTTCATACAGATACATTGCTTTCTTAGCCCCTAACTACTTCTCTTCCTGTAATGTACCAGTGAGAGCATCTCCTCTGACAGTTCCATAAGAGCACAGTGGTACACTGCAGAATACGGACCAACATTTCAAGGAAAATCTTCAGTTCTTTTCTCTGCAACTATTCTGAATCCTCTTTTCTTTCATGTCCCTATTCATGATTGTAGGAACATGGTAGTGGCTTGAGGAGAAAGCTGGTGGATTTTGGTAAAGTTGTGAAAAGATAAATCTGTGAACAAATGAGATCTTAAGGGGAGAGGAATTCTGTTTAGATGTCCATGAGATAATCCCTTGTCCTAATCGGAAATTGCGAGCTATGTAGAATTCACCTGTGTAGGCTTGCTTAAGACAAACTTTGCATAAAGTACCAAGCTGTCAAGGTGTGCTTTGTTTATCTAAGTTAAACTATTACATCCTAAGCATATTTTGGAGCTCATAAGAAAGAAGTCATAGAAAAAGTGTTTAGAGATGGAGTCTGATGTATAAATACAGTTTAATTTAAGTCAGTTGTCTGTGATAAGAAGTATCTCACAAAGTTCAGTTCTAGAATTTTGGATTTTTGTTATTAATTATTGTCCTCTCAAATCAGAATGACCCTTATAATTAGAACATAATTATAATTGTCTTGGGAAGCGATGGAGTGATCTTGACAGATTCTTCATATCATTTCACAATGTCAGAGTCTGCACACTCATTTCTGACACACAATTTGCTTCTTGTGGATCTACCTCATTGTTGCCAGTGTCCTGCTGTGAGCAGCGATAGTGTTTTCCTGTTCTTTATTAGCTAGCTGAATGTCAATTATGTTTATTCTGACTCTGTAACATCTATTCCAGAATGTAATGGAAGGAGTAAGTCTAGCAAGTTTACCCACAATCCCCTAGAAAACCATATTTAACACAACCATATAAACACCCAACCATTTGTTCAAAAAAACAAAGCAAAACTTCAACTGATCCCCAAAGGAGGAGCTTCTGTTGCTGCAAATGTCAGTGCAGTCTATTCCAAAACAACAAAAGTTATAGGTACTGTAAAAAACAACAACAGGTTTTAATGAAGCATAAACCAGGGAGCCCTGCAATGATATCTATTAAATTTAACATAATTAATTCCCTCACAAAACTCTAGTTTGTCTGCACATTTCATTTCATTCTTTGAAAAAAAAAACCCAAAAAGTTACAGCTATTTGTTTGCTGTATGCTTGACTTTGTGAAATAATTTTGCATGATAACCAGGCATCAGTTCAGATCAGGCAGCCTTTGGAGTGACTCAGACTGGGTGGATAGAACTAGGTCTAAATTCTGGATTGGGGCTTTGAGCCTTGGGTAAACTGATCACCCAACATTCAGCTTTTGTGGGTTTTAGAGACACCCAGTCCAAATATGCAGAAGTATTATGCAGCTGAACAACAGCCTAGTTTACTAAAAAGAGCTTTTATGCTTGTGATCATTGCTAAATTTACCTTGAGCAAATTTATTGATTGCAGAGCTGTTGCAGATATAGAGTTCTTTTATGTTTACAGTGCCTTTTCCATAAACACACAAGCATCATTTAGCTGAAAAGCATCCTATTTGTTAAAATGAACATTTATGTCATGAATCATTGCTAAAATTGCTTTGAGTCTTCTGAGCAAACTGAACGAAAAGCCCTGTACCTTTATCCCCTTTATACTTCAGCCTAATTATATATGGTATTATTTATCCATGACCTTCAAAACTGCTCTTTTCAAGTCCCCCCCCCCTCCATTTCATCTTCAGTTATTGTAAACTCCTTGCCCAGCCATGTTAGCATGCACACAGACACACAGGTTTTCAGGTCTTTCACAAACAGGGTCAGTGTGCAGTTGAGGAAGTTACATTTTACCCAGCGGAAATTAGTAACTAGACAGAGGACTAGAACTTGAAAGCCAAAAAGTGTTGTTTGATTACAAACTAATAAAATCATATTAGTATGCAAGATTGTTTCAGAAATGAAAAACTGATAATGTGACAACCTCTTGGATGGGTAGTTTGCAGGGGAAGGAAAGGACAACTGAGCGTAGAAAAGGAAAAAGGAGAAAATCAGGTAGCAGGCTTATGTGCAAAGCCTACTTGAGTTAGCAAGGAAACAAGACAGCAAAGGATATAAGGAAGGGAATTCAGGCAGGGCAGAGGAAAAATGGAGATTACCTCTGGTACAAAAGAATTGAGGCAGGGCCTACTCTTCTTGTGTTATGGAAAGTGAAATTGTCCTTAGCATCAGGATACCAAGTTTCATTCTGTGCTGGAGTTTAGTGTAAATGGAAAGCTCTCATGTCTCTTTGCAAGTCTGTTCTTTGACAAAGACTTGAAGTGAGAAGAAAGACATTGCCAAACAAGTAACTCTCCATAGTTCTGTAACTAAAATGAATGTAAGATAATTAAAACAGAGGAGAGAGAAGAACAAAGGGGAACAGAGTAAGAGAAGGTGTTCAGCTAGTGATAGAAAAGCTGAATCACCATGCAAAGTTAGTTTGTTCTCAAAGCTGAACACAGAATGAATATGGTCCTACCCAGAGGTTTCTTTTCTTGGTTTGGCTTCTGAGGGCAAAAATAAAATTGTGTCCCTATATTCAGTTATTGCAGACTTGTCTTTCCTTACCTTGGGTGATGTAATATTCATCACCTACTCAGATAGAAAATAGGTCCTGTAACATTCAGATCTTCAGATGAGGAAACATTTGTTATCTGGACCTGAAGGACCTGAGAAAATAAAATGACAAAGCAGCAATAAACCACTTGACAAGAAGCCAATAAGTTAATTTTTATTCTCATATTTGCTGAGTCAAGGCTATTCACAACTGTCTTCAAGAGATAATACAACACCACAAGTAATTAATGCAATCAATGGATTTTTAAAATATATGTGGATTTTATTGCTATTATAATAAAAAGGAAAACATACATACACACACACCAAAGCAAAACATAAAATAAAATTAAAGACCTAGACTTTTAAACAAAAAACACACACATACTTTTAAACAAGCCAGACACACACACATTATAGTATATATTTAAAAGTTATTTAGTTTATAAACACTGAAATAAACTTTGCCCTCGTGGAACCATATTGATTAGTCTTTCCATTTTATCTTTAGAGAGTTAGTTCAAAGCCTGAGAGTGTTCACATTTCTTCAGGACAGGATTTAACTCTGGAGAGGTTATACTGTAGGTTCAGTTATAAATTCCAGGTTTGGGGGTATAATACAACACCACATTAACATCTTTAAACTTTATTTCTCTTCCTGAATTCACATTAACAATAATATGAGTAGTAATCTGAAACAGGACAATGCTAGGGCAAGCCCAAATCATACATGGCCAAAGTCCCCTCAGATATAACACATTTCCAGTATGTAGACTGTAGACAGTGTACAATATAGGGATTTCATATGCAAGTTCTTATCTTCAAATGTTAATGAGTACATACTATACATGTTTGCTGATACAAGTTCAGTAACACTTTCCATGGCTTTGGATCAATCTATCTAGGTCAGTGTTGTCCAGACTTGGCCACTTTAAGATGAGTGGACTTCAACTCCCAGAATTCCCCAGCCAGCATGGCTGGCTGGGGAATTCTGGGAGTTGAAGTCCACTTATCTTAAAGTGGCCAAGTTTGGACAACACTGATCTAGGTAGTGATCTGGTCAGCTTGACTGGGTTAGAGTTAATTGATGAGAAGATGTTTGTATGATCCAGGAGACTTGCACTGCTAAGCAGAACCTGACAAGAATTCCATAAATTTAATGATCAGTGTATTTAGAGGTTAGTAAGATTATATTATCAACTCTCTAGCTCTGGCTGTCCTAATGCTGCCTCTCAGGACTAAATGGTTATCTGAAGTGAAGAGACTAGGTCTTAAAAAAAAACAAAAAAAAAAACATTGGGCAACTTGTATTCTTTTTGTAACAGTATAATCAGAAACTGTAATACTTTCAATCTGTGGCTATTAAATTTTGCTACATACTCAACTTTTCCCTACAATACATATTTGATTGTACCAGGCAAGGCAAAATCTAATATCCATTGACTTAAAAGCCTTTGTTCACCACATCCAAATATACAAAAAACACATATTGATTTATATTCCCTAATCTAGGGTTGGGGAATTTGCGCTCTTCCTGATGCCACTAAATGACAAATCCTTCTCTCCTTTGCTGTTAGTCTTTCTAATCAAAGTTGGTGGGATTGTGCTCCGAGAATACCAGTTGAGCTACACCTTGCCCTAGTCCATACTACTGCAAATTTATCTCTCAGTTATTAAATACAAGTTCAAGCTGGACAAGAAAGAGGAAATGATGCAGCACAATGCATAGTTTAGCAATAGTGGGTGATGCTGGTGCAAGCCATGGAGCATCTGTGCACTTGTTATTCAACATTTTTGAAGGAACGTGATTGAGTTATGGACACAGAGCATTTCTTTAGTAGTCTGTACTTGCAGTAGGTTCTGATTCTGTTAGCTAATAATATGTTCATGCTCTAATTCTGTAAGTCCATATATGTGGTGGATTGCAGTTGAGAACAAGGTTATCAGGAAGGAGGGGTGCATTCCAGGAAGGGCAAGGAGACAAAAGGCAACACAGTCCAGAGATGGAGCATGGGAGGTGAAAGAGGTTCAGGATAGCCACTCCATAGAATCTCCCAGGGTATATTTATTTATTAAATGTATATGCTAAATCTATATTTATGATTTATATTTATATCCATTAGTTGCAGTAATATAGATTGAGTCTGGCAAGATTCTGTTTATATGGTGTAAGCAAATAAAGGAACTGAACTCAACTGAACTGTTTCACTGTTGTTCTTGGGCTGGGACTGACAATATATCTCTGAGACACTGATTTGGAAAATAAAATATGCAATTTATTATTTAGCTGCAAATTACGGTTTTATAGTGCATGTTGTTGTTGTTTAATTATGTACAATTCACTGAATTGAGTAGCATGGTCTCCATTTAAAAACACATACCAAAGCATATTATGCAGCATGAAGCTGTTTAAATATTTTTGCCTATTACATGCCCAGCTACTGTTTTCCTTGTCTATCAGCTGTCTCTCCACATACACATTACTTACAATATTCTCAAATCTATTCTTGGCATATATTCATAGAAGTAATGCACAGTATCTGTGATAGCCCTGTTTTTGTGGAATAACGATTCTGTATCAAATGAGTAGAGAAGGCTAACAGGTAAGGGGGAAAACCCCCCCCAGCAATTTCTGGATCTGTCTGGCAAGAATGGATACAGCATCAGATGGTTCCAGTACTTATAAATATACATTGCACAATGTGTTCATTTCTTATTGATTTAATGAATGCTTTTGCCTTATATGGTTAACCTTTACATTTTTTGCACATGCCCAGGTACTTTGTTTCCTATAAAGGGTTTCAAAATGCTGACTAGTCACTTCCCCATTCTAGAATGTCCTGACATGCCTACTGATTTATTAACTTGGTCTCCTTGTACATGACCTGTCCATTTAGAGATAACTGAGAAGGGCTTTTTATTTGTCCCTGTGGTTTGAATCACTCTTACTGCCTCATTGCAAGGAGATTTTAGATGTTACCTTTGCCTCTTGGAGTGGTGCCAGAGAGAAGCTTCACATTGGGATCATAACATTTGAATCAGCTATAGGGTATTTCAAGTGGCATGGACGTCGGCGATATAAAATCATAATATGAGAAACAGCCCTGAGTGCCTTTCACAACAGTGAATGCTCAAGTTGTCTTCTTTTTTGTAGGCAGCACAAAAAAAAAGATTTGCATTTAGCTGAGCAAAGGACACTGCCACTCCTATCTCAAAAATTGCTGAACACCATGAGATTGCTCTGACAGATATTTGACATGATTTACCGTCACCCAGATTACCTCGTTTTTGTCTCGCCAGCTGTCGGAGTCTTCCGTGGAGAGTGATGTAGCCCCAGGTTATGGAAACTCATCTTTTAGAGTTATGTTCCCCCTTCCCCCCTGCCCTGGCTTTTGGAAAAACTGTAAAGTTGTATCATTTTCTCCAGGTTTTAATTATTATGCGATCTTAGTGCTGATTTTATTTGTTTCAGTCGATTTATACGTGACTGTGGGCAGCTTACAAATGAAAACAACAAAAGTCAAAATTCATATAGATAAAATTAAAAATGATTAAAATGATTAAAATGGATTAACCCCAAATCATAAAAAGTGCAGGAGAGTACCAACCAACAACTCACAACTTACATTTTACTATTAATTTTAATTTATGTTTTCTAAACTTTCTATATTCTGCTTTCTTTTAAAAAGTTGTATTAGCGGTCTTGTTGGAACAAAAAGCAGAATATAAATCAAAGAAATAAGTTATTTTAAAACGATTAAAATTATGCAGAATGATGCAAAAAAGCTAAGTTGTGTATGTGTGTAAGTTCCCAAAGACTGACATTTCAAGTTTTTGGGTGATATAATTTCTGAGGCAATGGCCAAGCAAGAAACATATAAACCCTGGAGAAAGGAAAATGTCCAGGCCCTGAAACTGCCTCACTAACTTCTGGGTGATGTCTCATCTAACTGAGTCACAGCTGAATCATCACAGATTTCCTCTTGTTATACTTTCCATGGTGCTTTTCAGACATTTTTGCTGAAGATCTCACAGGCATGCAGGGCCATAAGGAAGCAGCAAGGCTTCTGTGAATGTCCACTGTTCCCATGTACAGGTAAATATCTGCAGAAGTCTTCTGAATTACCAAATAAGGAGTTTTCTTTTCTTTTTAAATGATAAAACAAACATATGGAAATATTATGCATTTATGAGATTTGTATTCCATCTTTCCTCCAATACAGTAGCCTACATAGTGTCCCCTTCTCCAATTTACCCCCCATCAGCTGCCTTGTGAGGGAGGTTGGTTGACAGAGTGACTGGCCCAAAGTCACTCTGGGAGCCTCCACTGCTTAGGATAGAACTGAAGCTGAATTTCCCCTTAACCACGCCAGCCCACTGGCTCTCCTGCTATCTGTCCTTCATACAGATAGGTTGAACATTATTAACCATCTAATTGCTATAACTAGACTGGCAAGCTTCAAAAATGATTTGGAACAAATAAGCCAAACCTTGGGCAAAGTACTTTGCTAGGACTCCTCTCAGGCATCTATCTGAGCTTAGAAAAAAATATCATTCCTTTAACTTTATGGAGTGCCCCCTTGAAGCACTCTTTTTTCAAACAGAAAAAAAAAAAAGCTGAATCCTTAGAAAAGCTGGGCTGCTTTAATGAATAGCAGAGAGGTAGTGAGCTATAGCTAGAGTAGTTGTAAATCCTACTGGCTGGTAAAGAATCATGAAGCGCTGAGCAAGGTTTCCAGTTACAAGTAACACTGAGCTTGCTTAAATCTGCTAGGCAGAGTTTCTTCTTCAAGTGCTGTTTAATTACTCAGCTGAGGCCATCCTCCTCCATAGCTCTTAATTTCAGCTTCTCACTGCATTTCATCCCTGGCAGCCTAAATCATTTCCACTCTCTTAGACTGGGAAGAATGAGTGTGGCTTTAAGCATCTCCCGCTGTTCTCTTTCCAGCAATTCTAGCACTAAGAGTTCCTGCATCCTGAACCTTCTGGTCTTGACAGGGTTACCAGGTATCTGAACAGGCAAAAGAGGACATGGAGAACTGGAAAGGAGGTCAAATGGGAGAAAAGGAGGACACAGTAACTGTTTAACTTTCTTGGCATCCACAACAAAAATTATGGTGAAAAACTGCAAAGAAAGAAAGAAAGAAATGAAAAAAAGAAAGAAAAAGAAAAAGAAAGTCTTAGGCCTACAAGCATATGAATTTACTTTTTCCAGCATCAGAAATATTCATTTCTCAATTTCAGGAATGTTCTAGAGTTGGTTAGGAGGCAAAAGTCTTCAGCGTGTAACTGATTAACATCTTGTCAATTTTGGGCAGCAGCACAAGCCCGCTGGAGGGTATTAATCAACTAATTAAGGTCTGAGCTGAGCCTGCTAACTTGCCATTAGTACTTATTAGGAAAATACTGCCCAGGAAGAGATACTTGAAAACTGAACAATATTTGATTTTAAGGCTATGCCTGCTGGACAGAGGACATGAGGACAGAAAGGAGGATATGTCCTCCTTTTGCCAGACATCTGGTAACCCTAGGTCTTGAAGAGGTACCAGCAATTCCATTACCTCATCAGAGGAGTTTTGGAGGTCGTCCTGTCTTCCACAAGACATTATTATTTTAATTATATGTGTACACATAAAATATAATTTCCTAAGTTATGATTTGGTGAAAAATCTCTGGTTGAATTAGTAAGGAAGCCCTATTCCTGCAATGTACCACTGACTATGCACAGTGTAATTTAAGGGTCATTGCAGCTGATGGTGGGCAGAGCAGAGGAAAAACCATAAATGTGGATCCAGAGCTTAGAGTGGCTGCAGCTGCAGTAATGTTCTCTGTGGGAACATAGTTATGCATTTTTCAATGTGCAATCTCAAATCTCTCCCTAAGCTATACTACCTGAAGTAAGACACTACTAAATGTGGATTAAGCTGAAGGTTTTCCACCCTAGCCATAGGCATTAATGCTTTGACTTTCAGAATGAAAGCAACTGAGAAACAGCTGCTTTGTTGTTAATGAGGTGTAACAGTGAATTAAGTTTTTCATACTTCTGGTGGCCTCCAGTTCTAATACCCCTTGAGGAAACCTCAGTTGGAGATCTATCTGACAGACCATGACTGTGCTCCCTGCCCTCTCATGGAAGTAACTCATTTCAAAGCTGGAAGAAAATCCAAGAAACTGCCACAATCACTATTTTTCTTCCTTATTTTTCCTGGCAGTGATTGCTTTTCCCTGTTCTTCCCCACCCTGATACGAGAGCAGCCATCACTAGAAAATTTAATTTTGCTCAGCAGCACTAAGGCAGCATCAGGGGAGGGGGAGAAAGAATGTCAATAAGACACAAGATGACAAATTTCAACTAAAGTGGAAATATATTGCCCACAATTTTATTGTTTCACATGGTGCAGCTTCAGACCCAGATCCAAATTCTGTCCATTGCCAGCCACTCTGCTAGATGCAAATCCAATCTCACCTGGTCAGTTAGGAATCACCAGGGATGGCAAATTGTAAGAGATCTTTACCTCAGCAAATCTAATGCTTTCCTGCTATCATCAAGTTGAGATAAAATTAAATCTTAATCCAAACTGGTTGAGCCCAAATGCTACCTTATAGCTTGGCCCATTTCCAGGGGCCCATGCTCCTGGACTTTCCATCTACCCTCAGCATGGATCTGACTCATTGCCCAAAACCCAACATTGATCACAATATCGTGACATTAGTATTTTACAAAAATGCAAGCCTTAACACAAAACTTCATGAGTGGGCAGGAACATCTGACTCAGACAAGTTCCTTAAATTGTTTCTGCATCACCCAACTCCTAGCCAACGTCTTCATGCATTTAAGGAGAGGTGGTAACCATACCTCTTGCCTGATCAGGTGTGGAGCCTGACATCTTCCCCTTGTCTGTTGTTGTTTTGCTGGGCAAATGTGACCCCACCCACCTGTGGAACCAAGCTTGGGTCACTATTTATATAACTATGCTGGTAAGTACTTAAGATTAAATAGCTATGGTAATATAGTAATTGCAGCTAAGTTTTATTTTTTATGATATGAGTCAGAAATGTTGTTGAAAAGCAAAAATCTCTGAGAAGTTCCATCCACCTACTTTGGAATACGTACATATTCAAACCAGCCAAGTGACTCAGTGGGGAAACAATATGTGGCAGAATGATCAATCCTTTAAAAGGCTGTCAAACATCTAACCAAGCATAGCTATAATTCTTGTAGAATGCCACATGCAAGGACTCAACACTAAGAGAAAAGTTGCTTTATTATACATGTAGTCCCTTTTGTATCACAGAATGACTTGAGAACCAGTTCCCAAGAGAATGTCCCAAACAGGTTCTCTTTTAACTCCTGTAGGTTTTATTTTAACCAAGTTTGCTGGGAAGGCTCCAAGTTTGCTGGGAAGGAGTACTAAGGATAACTTTCCTCCCTTGTGGGATATCTAGTAAGAAAATACATTCTACTCCTGGTTGTAGATTTATAGCTTTACTCATTTCAATAGGGAACTGCATATTTGCATATTTGTTTAAAATGAACTGTTTTACACAAATAAAATGGAAATGCCAAACATCTCTAAGCTGTTTAATTCAACTGAATCTTCCTGCCTGTTCTCTCCTCTACATATGTACGTAAACAATCCAACCTCCCACCCTCCTCTTGGCAAATGTGCTTACTGTAACAGTCTTTGCATAGATTCTCATGTAGTAATTCATTTTTCACTCTCTGCCTGGTCCCTCCATTTAGGCTAGACCTCCAACCCAGTTCTCTCAGCTTCTTCAAACATCCTTTAGCCATTTTGCTGGGCTATTTCTTGACAGGTGAAGCATCCATCTTCTCTCTAGCTGCATTGGCTGAGCTACCAGTCAATGCTCCTGAACTCTTAGCATCCCTCAAGCTGTAGGGAACCCTAGCTAACAAAGTGTTACAGAGGGAAAAGCTTTATGCATTCTCTCCTTGTACTTCATAATCCTTAGTAGCCTTCCTTTTTATCAGAGGAGGGAGCTTCATTCATGCTGTGCTGGTTACCAGCTGTTTCTTCTTTCCCTCTCTCCTTCTTCTGCCTTGGCAGAACCCAAACTAGGAATCTTAGTATACTTCTGAGCTACTCCTCTACCTAGTCCCCAAACTAGCTACTTTTCCCTCCATTCTGTCCCTATCTGACCTACTTAGGGTCTGCTTAGACTATAACTCCAGAGTAAGGATGTCTAGTCAGGTAGTTCACTACTATTAGCCTTTAGCTTTCCAACTTTAACTTTTCCTGGCTTGGCTGATGTTAATACCAGCTTGATTGCATGGGCAAGAAATAAGCCCTTATATGCAGAAGATCTGCCTATTGCAGAATACAGATATCAAACCATCTCTCTCTGTGTGTTGTGTCAGCCTTGGGTTTAAATCCTAGGTCTTTTCTTTATGCCTTTTGAGTCAGTGGACTCTTTTCCATCCTTAGGAGCTACTCAGTGATCATACAACAGTTTGGTCTGGCCTGAGCAATGCTGTTCCCATCTTTTCTTTGTGCTATTTATTCTCTTGCTGCTTTGACTACGGAGCTGCTGTTTCATTACTCTTTCTGATCAACTGTGTACAATTCTAGATTGTCTACTGATGCTGCCACAAGTCTGGCCCTCTTCTGACAGTTGCACCCAGAAGAGATACTGTCCTGTCTCAGGCAATGTCTCTTGAGATAAATTTGTTGCAGACAGCTCACCCATAAAAAGAAATGTGTTAGAATCAGCAAATAACATATTTCAAAATGACAACATTCTTATGCTGGATTATTATTATGAAGTTCTTGACGTTATTCTTCATTAACTCAGGGCTAAGCTGGGCAGACTATTAAAAGTGTTTGCTTTTAATCTGCAGGCACTTTTAATGCACATAGCATTAGCATATATGGTTGAACATGATTAGGCTCAGACAAGTATTACATGGAAATTTAACCCTTTCCTACTTGGTCCTGAACAGAAACTTGCCTCTGAAGCTGAAATGTGTATTAAGTAGAAAGTTTCCATTGGTGTCAAAACATTTTAGGCAGGACAACATACTTCACTCCTCTGAAGTTTGCAGAAATAGCTTTAAATGAAATTAAAGACCATTCCTAGACAAAAAAGTATATAAGGACCCTACTTATCTTACTTAACTTGATTCCATTGTATTCAGTGGGTCCTTAACCCTGCACCCAAGAAAATGTTATTTCTCTAGTTCTAATACACTAGTAAAATTATTTTTGTTTGTAATAAAGAAGATTTGCGATAGGTAAGTCATTTTTCCATTTTTAATTTTTAAAACATTTATTAAGCACATTTCTAGCCCACCTCAGTAAAAATGATGCTTCATGGCTTATAAAGAATGTAAATAAAACAATTTAAAACATCCAGAGTCATGTATAAAACAAACTAACAAATAACAGTGGTAAAAACAATAACTTACCCCCCACCCCCCCAAAAAAACAACAAAAGTAAGCAAAAAAAAAAAAAAGGAGAGGAAAGGAAAGGTGGCTTCATATATAAACTCAGGGGAAAGCCATTTGAATCAATTCAGCAAGGAGGGGGTAGCCAAATCTCCACCGAGAGACTCTTCCACAGTTTTAGTGCTGCCACAGAGAAGCAGCACCTTCTTGCTTCAGCTGCACAAGCTCCTTGAAAATGTGGGATTTTCAGCCATTTTCCTTAGTTCTAACAGAATGAGCTGGTATGGATTAGAGGAGCTGGTCCTGCAGATATCTATGTGCCAAACATGAAATGCTTTAAAGCAAAGCTGACACCTGCAAACTGATTGGCAACCCACACAGAGTCCGCAGCACCAGAGTTATATGTTTCCAAAGTCAGTAGCCAGAAAGCATGGAAGCTGCTGCATATTGGACCAATTGAAGATTCTGAGTAGTCTTTAAGGGCAGCCCCAAGTAGAGCTATTATAGTAGTCTAACTGGGTGGTAATGAGGGCATGCATTATTATAGACAGGTCCTCCCACCCCAGGTAAGATCATACCTGGCCCACCAGCTGAAACTGGACATAGGCCCTTCTGGCCATAACTTCCATCTGCTGTCCCAGCAAGAGCACTGAGTCCATAGAATGATGTCTCCATTCCATATCAGCCCATGTATCGGTCTTCCAATGTTGATGTTGTGAATAAATAATGTGCATATTAAAGCAGATTGCTTCTTCAGTATAGTAAGTTTAATGACTCATCAAACTGAGACAGCCTGATGATTAATTTATTCAAACAAGCATGCTTGAAAGAGAAGGTCTAAAGGTCATCAGTTTCCTGAATGTTTGCAAATACTGCCATTTAGAAAGCTAATATTGTATTGAAAATAGATTTTGCAGGAAGTTGATGTGGCCATAAAAATTATCAATTCATGTGAAAACTGTTTCCTCTTGATGTATCTTATAGGTCAATCTTCCAATGAGCAGAAAGAGAACCAAGTGTGAAAAGCCATCACAAGTTATCAGTTTCTTTATGGCACTTCTATTATTCTGTTTCAGCTATCAATGCTACACATATGATGACCAGCTGCTCTGAAAATTATCTGGACATCTCTTGGGAAATTTGAGCATTTCTATTCAGAAGCAAAAGAATCAACGTCAACTTTTTTTTTTTTTACATATAATACTTTATTACTAAAAAGTACTAAAAAGAAAGCAAAAATGAAAACAACATAATAAATTTCAGTTTCAGAAGATACAATATTTGATACCTATTCTCAAAAATGCACTATGATCTGCTTTTTAAAAAAATATTATTTTATCAAAGCTACCAGTGGGAAACCTGTGACCCTTCAGTTATTGCAGAACTACAAACTCTATTATCCTTCATCATGGTCATAAAAAACAGAGCTTATGGGAGCCGGAGTCCAGAATCTCTGCTGTAAGCTAATTTAAACAGCTGATTCCCACTACTGATGCAGATAGATCAGAGTAGGATTAAATGAAGCCCTCCTTCCACCTCTCTACTGACTCTTGCATGTCCCTCCCCATACAAGCCCTTCCTTAGAGTAATGCAAGCAACACTTTTCTCTTGAGACTGCAACTTGTTTTGAGCTATGAACAGCTGGAATGGGATGAAAGAGTTGTCAGTTCCTCACTTATGGGGATAGATCGGAAATCCTTGAAGATTAAATGTAAATAAATTCATGACAGCCTAACTGTGATTTGGGAAAGCTATAAATGCTAGTGATGGCAGGTGAGCAAATTTAATAAAGCTACCAATGAGCTGGGTATTGTGATATAATGATGAGGGGAAATTCTGTCCTTATTTTTAGGCAAGAGTAACTGGTAGCAGAAGAAAGCCAACAGTGCAAATATGTCAGTGCAGAATGAATACTTATGTAAACTGACTGTATTCTGCATTTTTAAGAGTATATCAGTTCAGTAAACGGTGCGTTTACCCCATTGCACAATGCTAATTTCGTACAACCATTTATTTCTGCCTTGTACTCTAAACCCTAAATGTAAAGGTGATAATTTTTCTCTGACACCATGAAACAACAAATGACCTCAGGCTGGATCACTAGTAATATGACCTTGACATCTTTGACTTACACTAAGAGTAACTATGCTTCTGTCAGGAGGTAGGGTCAATTGTTTCTTCTGCACCATTGCTTCAGGGTGGGAGAGATTAAAGTCAGAAAAGTAGCAGTGGGTAAAATAGGTACCCTACCCATCTAGATTTATGGACCCGATGTAAATCAGATCTCCCCCCACTTCACAAAAGTATTCTAAGTAAAATTATAATATGCTGCTTTATGTCATGTACAGTTTAACGCTCAGCATCTATTCATAAATTTCCTTTTCTTTTTACCTAAATTGACTTCTTCCTTGGAGCAAATTGATTTTTGTTTACCTCTACATAGACCCAATCTAACAGGTGAGGAGCAGTAATTTGCTGCAGTTGGAAAAAATAATTAGAGTCCTCCAGCGAAATATTTGCTTGGTGCTTTCAAATCAATATGCGGTTCCTCACCTTGGCAGCTCTTGACTAAGTACAGCTCTCCTTTGTAAGGATGGGCATATCGGTCAAGTTCAATTCCACTCAGCTTTCTCACCAGTTGGCATTAAAAAAAAAAAAAATCCACATGAAATTTCAGGTAAATAATTATTTTGTTTTTCCTTGTGCAATTCTCATATGTTCACGTTCTCAAATAAATACATTTTTGTAAGTGATTTCCCTAATATGATGTGTGATTTGTGTTGCACTTTTAATCTTTACAAGGTGCTGCCCAGCAAGAGATGTCTTTCTATTATGAATTTAGAAAACTCATGCTATCATTTCCATAATTCTGGTTTCATACTAAACCACCAGGATTAGGATTCTGAATCTATAGCTTAAAACATAACCTCTTGCTGTTTCACATTTTGCATTCTCCTCCTCCTTTTCATTACCTTAAAGGTAGCCTATTGTATTATATTCTTTAAAATCATTTATGGTAGAAATTCATATCTATTATCTCAATAGGGCTATTTAATATAAAGGTCTAAAGGCTCAGAGACTGAAGTTTCCCCTCTTATCCCATGGTATTGTTCAGTTGTGCTGCCCTTGCATTTTACAAAGACATTTCACAAAAAGTTTGCTTATAATTTCCAGGGTGTTCTAGAGAATCCAGGCAAAGCTTCTAGAACAGACAGGAACACAAGGCTATGACTCTTTTGCCTCTATTACTTATTGAAGTTTGAGGGGTGTTCCTTTGCTATTCTCAAAGGAATTTCCCAAGTTGATATCAGTTCCTTACAATTGTCTAATTAAAGCTTCTTTGCTATTGGTAGATAGAGATAGGCCCTAATGATGTAATAGTCACTGTTCTGAACCATCTTAACAGAGCTTTAGAATCATATAGCTCTTTGTAGCTTTTGTTTAATATAATACTGTAGTATGTTTGAATGCAAGGCAAAGTTGCTCTTTCTGTTTTGCCTTGCTTCCTACTTGCTGTGGGTTATACTCAGAATCTCTAATTTGGCACAAAAATGTGATCCAGAATTAATTTGGTCTCCTTGATAATTTATTAAATTATTCTTATTTAGAATGACCCATATTCTACTTTGGTGTTAATTAATACCAGAATCATTTACTTTTTCCCTTAACCCATTTGTTTCTTTGTTCACCTTCTGAAACCATTTTGTATGTATCCTCTGAGAAGCAACTTTGTATGCATCCTCTAAAAAAAAGCTTAGTTCCATGTGTGATTTTGACTGCCCAGGTTTTAACATCCTCCATGTGAGTTTCTGATTCTGATACCAGTCTTCCTCAAGAAAGGAGCCCAGAGATATTAAGAAGCAACTAGCTAACATCTGAGAAAGTTAGAAGGATTCTGAATTCAAATTGTTCACTGCAGGGATTTCTAACAATGGTCTAATCTCTTTTAGGTCTTCCCATGAACTTCATCATAGGCTGCTCAAAATCTATTTTACCATTCATTTTAGACACTATTGTTTTAGACACTATTGTATAGACACTAATGGAGTCTTAAGAATGTTGACTTCCTTCACAGCATTCAGCTCTACTTCAGATCTTTGTAAACAAGTCTTTTCTTATAGTCTGTTTATTGAAGGCACCAGAGATTTATGATGGAAGTCTCTAAAAGCTTCTATGTTGTCTCTTGGAATGGCAAAAGAGTAGCAGCTGTTATTTGAGGAAGTCATTATCTTTTGGCTCATCTTTTCACTCTCTCACACTCACATATTTTTCATCCTTTATGTTTTTTGGCTGCCATTCAAGACAAATTCACAATTATCACAGGGAATGAATATCACCAACTGCAGTTACTTTTGCCTCTGCTCTTCAAAGCATCCTTGTATAAGCCCCATTTTTTCTTTTCTTTTTCTTTTTCTTTTTTGCTTCATCGAGAAAGAAATATCAAAATGTTTAAAAAGTGTAATGATGACATGGTCTATTCATTACTGATCCTACAAATACAAATACAAAAAAAAAATAGTCATATCTTGAATAATGTTCTGAGTGATTTATTGGTGAAGAATATTGGGATCCAAGAAGAATTAATTTCACATCTATATACTGAAACAAAAATAATTAATGTACAAACCAGCACAAAATTGATAATATTGTGCTAAAATATTGTTTTCTATTTTCCAAAGTCTTTGTTGCCTTTCCCACATCCAAAGCCTTATGTATTTTTTAATTTCTGTAACTTTGAATTTTCTTTCCATTCTCTTTGATGCTGTTTTTAAGTATACTTAACCAATCCAGAGTTCTCACTTGAGACACAAATGCCCAGGCTCAAATTATCCTATTTTGGATGCATTAGGTGAAGACCTAGCTCCCTTGGAAAGTCTCAAATGGTGGGAAAAGTAGAGGGAGATAAGAGTAGAGGACAATCATTAGCAAGCTGATGGACTCAATTAGAGCCGTCATCAGAGTACCACTGGAAGACCTGAAAAGCCAGGCTGAGAATAGATCATCCTGGAGAAGGTCTATTTGTGTGTCACTTAGAGTGGACACTGACCTGCTGATACATAATAAATCAAATTGTTGTTAGATGTCAAAAATTCCTGTTGTTGCCTGCCCCCACTTCCCACCCCCAAATCACGTTTCTTCATTATTTACGGCTTGACTGCCTTTCTATTTTTCTTAACATCTTCCCTCTGGAGTGAAGTGAGGGAAGCCAGGGATATTGCAGACCAAAAACAACTGACTGTATATTGACAGACAAAACACAAATAGTCCTCAGTTACCTTATAAGTGAAATATTACTGATTTTTCTCTTTTTCATCTCTCTTTTCCATCAGATTGAATGGCTGAGGAAATGCAAAATAATTTAGCTCAGCCAACCCTAATAGTTTTGAATATATAAACATGCATAAAGTTTCCCTTTTATAATTCAGACTACCAGTACATCAAGCCTAGTAACATAGTGCCCTTATAAGCATAAAAGGGAAACAAACAGGCATCAGGTTGTACTATCAGGTGTCATGAAACAAATAAATAGACTTCTTGTCCATCCATTTACTTTGGATGGACAACAAAGTAGGACAACCCCAGCCCTTTACTGCCATCCTGGCCTGCCCCTGGAGCAGAAACTATGTTGTGCCTAAGTCAAACAGCTGCCCTCTCTGGCAAGTGAACAAAATGGCCATCCTTGTTGGTTTGCCAGAGGATGAGTGGCAATACTGCTCCCATTAGGAAAGGATCTGCAAAGAGGGAGGATGTAGCTTCTCCTCCCCCCATTTAAAATGGGGGCCATTCTTCCACCAGAGACAGTTGCTTCTGAAGATAGCCATGCATTCAGACATGCTCAGCAGACAATGAAGTGAACTTGGATACATAATTCTCATATGCATTTCTCATATTTCTGTGGAAGGAAAAATTCTGAGAAGTACCCTGTGGTTCTTTATAGTTTTTCAGTGGTGAACATTTCCTTTGGATGTTTTGATGATGAGATAGGAACATTTGTTTTCCAGGAGGTGCATAAAAAGAAATTTAAAAGGTCACATTAAATTGGATGCATTGCTGAAGGAATGTTTATTTCTTTATTATGACATATTTCATTTTTGCTCAGGAAGCCCAAAAGCAAACAAGTTTACTCTCATTTTATCCCTCCAACAACAAATCTGTGGAGTGGGATAAGGGACTGTGATCAGCTGCAGGTCCCCAAGTGAGCTCCCAGCTATTCTGTAAATTAATTTAAGATACACGTGGAAGGTAACAAAAGTCTATGGACCAAAACATTGCCAATGCACTGTACTGGTTAATTGTATACCAATAGAGGTGAATACGTGTAGCTCAGGGTTGAACTGTGGAGTCCTTGGGGTTCTCTGAGCTTGGTTCTTTCTTGCAAATGTTTCATTACCCAGCTAGGTAACATCTTCAGTGCTAAAATGGGATGGGGTTTGCTCTCTATTTATATACTGTGGCATGCTTTGCCAGTGCTGGTGCTGGTGCTGGTGCGGGTGGGGTTTTTGTTTTTCTCCTCTGGTAGTTCCTTAATTAGCTTACATTTACTGTTTGATTGTGTGCCTGGTGGTAACCTTTGCTTATCTGGGTGATGAGTGCTAGTGAGGTGATCTTCTGAACTTTTGTCTCTTTTGAATAGTATGTAGATGCTGTTTATCAATATGTGTCTGTTAATTGCTGCCTTGTCTGAATACCAAGCTTCCAAGAATTCTCTTGCATTTTTGGATTTAACTTGGTCTAAAATGCTGACAGTTTCCCAGTTAAAACTATGGTTAAGTCTGCCCATGTGTTGTGAGATTAAGGAGCTTTCATCATGTCTTCTGACTGCTAGTTGTTGCTCATGGATGTGCTCTGCCAATCTTCTGCCTGTCTGTCCTACATAGTGTTTGTTACAGTCCTTACACTGTATGTTGTAGATGACTCCTGTTATACCATTTCCCTCTATTGAACTCCCTTGTTTTCATTGTGGATTACAGATAAACAAGCATTGGTTTGCAGACACCTCTTTCCAAATGGAAAGAACAGGCAACTTTTGCTAATTTGCTGTAAAAATCTGTAACAGATTTTTCTGAAACATTGTGCAAAGAGAGAATCAAAGGAGAACTCATATTTGGAGTTTGCACTGAGTTATACATGTTTGACTTTCACATCTTTAAAAGGAGAAGGTTCTTAGAATGTCCTGTTTCTAAGGAAACAGATTCCTTGGTATTTATCTTGCAAGTCCATCTATCTCTGTTTGCATTTGAGCAATATAAGTCATAGGATCAGGCCTTTCTGGTGGAAAGGTTTTATTTATCATAAGAATTATTGGGGTTTGGGGGATTAAAACACTCTACTTTAAGGAAGACTTGTTGATAAATATATGTTGGCTTTTATCGATGTCTCTTTCTTGTATCCGATTGGTGAAATTATTTAATTATAATTTTTCCTTTAAAAATCCTCAGATATTTTTATAGCCTCTTCATAATAGCAATAACACCATACATCTGGACATTACTATTTGATATCAGCCACCCTGAAAGAAATAATGGCTCTTACATGGATATTTTATCACACTTGTCATGCTGGTTTGGAAATACATTTGGATTTCAGTTCTGGGTAAACTGCAAAGTCCACCTTGAAATCACCTCTGATCTCCCTTACCAGAAAGCCTAGCATTTATTTTTCATCCAGCACATCAGCCACTATAGTCATAGTAAGTCATACATTTGATTTAGTGATTTATACTGGAGCAAATGTAATACTTCTTTCTGACATAACATTAGTCAGTCACTTATTTAATCTTTGGAGTACTGTCTACCCGTTTTTGTATTCTTCCAGTCTCATTCGAAAGGTTACTGTCCAGTCATGGGTTCTAGAAGGTGTCATTTTCCAACATATTGCTTTTCGGCTACAGCTAAACTCCATAACTATTATGAGATAAGCTTCACACTTGTTTGCTTTGCTTTGTTTGCAGATTTGTAAAACAAAAAATTGGATCAAATTAATATACTCTTTTGAATGCATTTTCATGGTAAATCTGATAAATCATTAGGAGAATTACATATAATGACTTTTCTGGACTTTGTTTTTGTTTTGTAGACCCTAAAAGATCATCAAGCAGTTGATGAAAGATCAAACGTCTGCTGAGTTGTATTTAGTTAGATGTGCTATTACTTATATCTTATACATGTACCGTACTTCACCAAAAATAACAAACGTTTCCTCTTCCCCTGCAATGAGATGAGAAGTAATTGTAAATAATTTAGCCTCTCTGATCTACCATTTGAAAATGAGGATGCAGAAGCAAGGTATATGTGCACCCAACGTCAGAAACAACTATTCATCTCCTCTATGACTATACATGAATAAAGAGATAGGGAAGACAGACAAGCCCTTGTTATGTTCATGGCATACAAACCAGCACAAGGACAGCTATAAATTAATATCGTTTTCATTTTCTGCAATTTTTATGGAAATTAAATAATAAAAATCCCCAAACCTGCATAACACAACTCATAGGCTAGAGATCCATACTCCTTGTTGCATCATATAGTCTATCTAACATTTGCTGCAAATCATTTGGGTTCTCAGGCAACAACATGGCATCAGCTGCACACAAAAGCCCATATGCATACATATCTCCAGTCAACACACCTCTA